>NW_022900915.1:31387544-31415145 GCF_012274545.1 Fukomys damarensis | reverse complement strand
TATATAATCTGGTTCTATTCAAAGTACTCTGCAAATACTGTATTATTTAGTGCTCCTTTGTTAATTTTCCATCTTATAAACTTAATACTATTAATTGCTTATTTTACATATGAGAAAATGGTGCACAGGGAAGCTAAAGGACTTACCCAAACATTACTAGCTAATATATCAGAAATTCACCTGCAGGAAATAATGTTGTAGAGCTCATAGTTTTCTTTCCTTTTTATTTTCTTGTCTTTTTTATTTAGACGGATTATTGCTATGTAGTTCAAGCTGGCCTTGAACTTACTATATAACCCTGCCTGGCCTCAAACTCATGACAGTTCTCCTGCCTCAGCCTTCCAAATGCTGGGCTTATTGATGTGTGCCACCAGCACCAGCTCTATGCATCTTTATTCACCAATACCCTAAAACTCATTGGTGAATTTGTTATAAGAACCTGAGTTTGCATTGGTCATCCATGTTGACCTAGAGAATGGATGCAATTTTATTTCCTCTCCTCTGTGAGGAAGATTTAGAGTAGATCGGGTGCTTCCTCTGCAAATAAGGTCTGAGATTGTGTGCCTTTACTCCACTTGGTATAACTGATTCTGGGAAGCCAAGTCTGCTGTTGCTGTTGATCTAAGCCAGGTGTCTAGAATCAACATGAAAAGGAATAAATGTATTACCCCATCTGCTCAGCTATTGCATGCATTTTTCAAATTGTTTCTGGCTCAGGAAAGAGAGGGAGGTGGTGTGGTTGCTTTCTTAACCTCAACCACTGATAAGCAAGAAAGGTATTTCAGGCAAAAGCATGAAATGGTTTGGCACATTTGGGTGTTATGTCAGGTTAATCTGTTCATTCCTTTGCAGTTGTTACTTGAAGATCAGACTAAGATAGAACTTGCAGTTTTAACTTCACTCTTGTATTTTGTAATGTATATTTTATAAATGTAACCTGCAGGGAATCACTTGATGATTCACTTTTATAAAAGAATAAGATAAAAGAAAGGGTTTGAGAAAAATAGTGGGCAACAATGCTGAATGCAGCAGAAGGTAGATGGAGAAAAAGACTGAAAGTTTAATGATAATGGCAATAATGGAAGCTTTGGTGATATTCTTGAGAATAGTTTTACTGTCAGAAGCCTAATTAGAATAATTTAAGCAGTAAATGAGAGGTGAAAAAAGGGCACATAGATTGTAGACTTCTTTTAAGAATCATAGGTGTGAGGAAGAGGAAAGTAAAAGGTAAGTGGCTTCACAGGGTTACACACAACAAGGGATTTGTTTGTTTTAGCTTTTTTGAAGATCAAAGAGATGTGAAAATAGTTTTGAGCTATAGCAAAATGTAGGAGCATTGCTGAAAAGATTGGGTCAGGGAAAGGCAAAAGTAAACTTCAGATTAGCAGAGGAATTCTGAGACCTGAGCTGGAGTCTAGAGGAAGGAGATTCAGATGCCACACCTGCATCCCCTTGGACTCCTCTCCAGTGATGCTCACAAAGGGAAAACATCACACACTTTTAAAGTTTGAAAAACTAAAATTATAATTAAGGTACAATTGACATAATTGATAGTGTGAAATAGGAAGAAAATGGCTAAAGGGGAAGTGGTAAGAGGAGGGGAAAGGAAATAAGGGAAAAGAAAAATGTGAAAAAAGGAAAAAATTGAAACAAAGTCTTTGTAAATAGGGATGGGTGAAGCGGGTGAAGGGAGGGCAGGGGGATGGGGAGAAAATAAGAACCAAGATGCATCATGTAAAGGTACAAGATCCCAATGACAAGTGTAACTGTATTGTTTGCCTTAAATGTACCAATGAACTTAATGGGAGGAAAATAAAGTCTGAGAATCTTTTAAATCATTTTGCAAATTTTCCACTGGCTTACTGTCCAGAATTTTTAAAAACATGGCTATTTTCTGGAAATTTTTTTTCTCTCCATTAGAATAATGGCCCTCAAGATGGACACAGGGAGGATAGCACACAGAGGAAGGGGTCATCAGCTTCTGCCTTTTGAAACAGTTTCCCCGTGGCTTCCGCTGTGGAGAATGATTCATTTAGAACCTTCCAATATTAAGAATTTCCTGTCTTCTCAAGGGCAGCCTAATTGTAATCTATTCCCTATCTAAAATTGTTGAGCACCATTTAGATATTATCCATACTTCCTCAACTGTCTACCCAGGTGAAGATCCCTGGAAAGTCCTTCCATATTCATCTGGTTTTATTGCTAGGGAAAGGGCCTGCCCATTACCTATTATTTGAAGAGACCTCTTTGTTGAGTACAGTGTTCAGATTCCCTTTTAGAACCTCTGGATGAACTGGTGAGGCTATGGTGAGATCATGATGTTCACTGAATCTGGTTTCCTATGACAGAAGATCACAGTCCTCTTATTTCATGTGGGACACAGGCATCAGGTTTATTTTTATTATCTCACGGAAATGTAGAAAGCAACTTGTTAAAATTTCTCCCAGAATCTCATGATCGAGGGAATCCTTAGAGCTTACATTTCCTCTTAACTTAGTTTATTTTATCTTCTAGGAAAGGGGCATATGGTTGTGCAGTCTAAGGACAATGAAAACATTTGCTGACTGTTACTTCCACCTGCTTCCCAGAAGTTACCGGGTGACACTAAAGGACCTTCATATTATCTTGTCCTTACATGGGTTATGGGCATTTTCTGAACAGTTCTATTCGGTGTTCAACTTAGCAAATAATCTCTTTGTCACTGCCTTTCATTTTGCCTGTGTATATGTTTGCCACAGTCATGTACATATGAGCTTGTATGAGACCAGAAGAGGGGCTTTTGTCTTGCTGGCATCTTTTCCTGAACAGGTATCACTAAAAAACAGTTTCATTAAAGATAACTGATTCGAATAATCACAACACTAGTCCAAGTGATACAATCAGCAACAATAGAATCAAGCATAGCTTAGAAGATGACAATTTGTGATAGTTATCAATATACCACCTTTAACCATGTGAAATAAATCAAAATCAAGGACAAGCCCGAAATATGTTTATATTGAATAAACTGTTCAATGTAGTAACTTTACCCTTTGGGCTGGGGACTTAGAAGGAGTAAGGCCCTCTTCCTGATCTTCACTTCTACTAAATCTGTAAGACCCCCTGTGCCTCTGCAGTCTGGATCCAGGTACAGGCGCAGCCAGGAGGCCAGAAGGGAGGTTGGGGCACCCTGCGCTGGTGCTGGAGGTGCCTGCATGGTTGAGGTCCTCACTGGTCTACTCATGGCTGGGAGGCCTGAATGGGGGTCTCCTGATGATTGAAAGTACATAATGCTGTCCTGCTTGAACCATTTTTAGAAAAGAATCTAGGATATATCTAAGTTTTAGTTCACCTTTGATTATTTCTCTTTGTTTAAATTGTAAGAAAAATATCTTTCCCTTCTCTTCCTTTCACTTCCCTACCTTTTCTTTCTCTTCCTGTCCCTCTTCTTCCTTGCTCCTTTCCTTGTAAGAAAAGCAAATTGCTTCATTGCTTTATACAAACAGACATATTCAAACCTTTATGTCTAAATTTTATTAGAGGAAGCTGTACAAAAAAGTCAAAATTTTCTGGGTTTTGTTTGAATTTCTGCTGTCAGTCACAGGCTTGAGAATAAATAGGGTTTTCCTCACAATCTGTAGATATTATTTTCTCTTCTATAAACCTTAAAGTGGAAGCTTCAGAAGGTACTCTTAAGAGCATTCTTAGTTTTAAAAAAAAATCAGTGCTGTGCAAATACATGATATAGTTGACACTTCGGTTTTATCAGAGAACAGACAGCACTAAGGTACAATTTTACTTCTTTAACCTGAGACACTACATGAAAAGTCACTTTCTCAGCTCTGCTGGGAATCTGTAAATGAAATCCATCAGAGACAGGAAGTTACTTGTCTTCATTTAAAGAACCAATGTCTCACTATTACATAAATTTATTTTTGTGCTAGAAATCAATTTAAAAAATATCTTAGTGGTAGGGTACACAGTTTGGAAGTTCTACTTTATTATCCTCTTCAGTGAGAAAAAAACTACAACAATAACAACACTTAATGACTTCAAATGGCCGCATAACAACAGCCAATAAATAATGTGACTATGATTCGTGTGTTCTGTCCTCTGTCTTTATTTAACCTACGTAACCTTTAAACTTTATTTCTATTTTTTGGGTTTTTATTTTTTGGGGGGCTCAATATACAGATTTTTGTCCATTGTGACAGTTGGTTTCTCTTTGCATATTGAGCATTTTAACATGTAATGCTAGGTCGTGATGCTTAGGTTACAAAAGTATTTTAAGGGCTAAAAATTATATTCATACTCTCCCAGCTTTATGATGTCTGAATCTTTGAATGGGTGTATTGAAAGATTCTTAGAAATTTTATTCTATACTAATTCTTTGATAGAAAATACATTTCATGTTTCCTGTCATCTCTAAAAGTATTTATAGACAATATTCTCCTTAACATATGCAGTTGTAAAAGCAAATTATTGGAAGCAGAAGTAAGCTGAAGATGTGGTCATGGAGAATAAGTATAAGGATTAATTTCATATTTAAAAATTCACAGTAAATTCGCAGCCCCATTTGGCTGACTTGGATTGCAGTATTGTTCTGCCTACTTACTCTTACCTTCTGAGATGACATACATACAGGAATAAAGCTTCCTTTCAGTAAGGAAGAAAGAAGGAGTGTTTCTGACTCACATTAAAAGGATACATTTTTATTATACTTATTAGCGCTTCTTAAATGTAAAAGACAAAGAGTTTCATTATGACATTTCATATATGCATGTAACATGCTTTGATCAATACTTTGAATCCTTTTTTAAGTGACTTACTTAATAGACTTTAAAAAATAAAGCTCCCATTTTAACAAGAATCTGTTAAACTGTTCAGGAACTGGAATATTAGACAAGTACCTACAAGATCCACACAATTAAATTACATTGAAGATGTTATTTTTCCCAAATGGAAAGTTCTGTAGCCTGATTTCAGGTGCAAACAACTTTCCTACAATAAGTGGAACTTCAAAAACAGCTTAATCATTGGGAGTTGTTTCCATCTGTTCTAGTTTATAGACTATCTTCATCACACTATTGAGTTAGGCTATGAATTTGAACTTTAAACTTTTCTTTTTGCATTTGGTGCCAGAAAAAGTGTTTCTGAATCTTTCCTTGTGCTCATTCCAGCTACTTGTAAAGGGTCACTGTGTTTCTGAATTAAATATTTTTTTCAAAATATCAATGCCTCCCTTAAAGAAAAAACAGTACTTCAACATCAGAGACAGTTTTGCTTCCTGTTTCCTACTCTTTTTATGTGCTATGTACTTTTTGCTTGAATGGTATTAACAAAAACACATGTATGTGATTAAAGATCTTTCTTTATTACTAGTCCTTTGATATTTTAGCTAAGAGCAATCGACACATCAGCAGCCTGACCAATAGTGCATTAAGGTGGCATTTTTGCCTACTAAAGTCTCTGACTCACCACTACCATTGGTGCAGAACATTTGCTTTGAATATCAAGCATCATTTTCTCTATATACAATATACATCATAATTTAAATATTAAATTATTGAATTTATAGGTTATAAATAGAATCCAATAAAGTTATACTCCAGAAAAAATCAATTTGCCTTGATTTTTTTAGTATTTGTTCTACCTTATCATCCCCATAGGTATGATTGTTACCTTAGTCTGTAATTAAATGATTTATGGGTGACAGAACTGATTCTCTATTGTCTTACAAGAAAACAATTACTTTTTCCTTATATCTTTTATGGTCAGCATATTCTTTATAATACTGGAGGCTAAAAGCAAGCAAAATTTGTAATTTGAAATAATTAAAAATAAGGACTTTCCCCCATTTAATTGGAATCCAGAAGTTGGGAAGCCTCCTGATGTGGTGTGATTGATACAGAAATTATATCATTTCAAGGATCTGGATTAATCTTTCTGTACTGTGTTGTCCTCAGACTAAACTTCATGTGAAGATGAGGTCTTGTATTTGTAAAATGGCTGCCAGAAGCCAACGAGTCTAGATACTTCCTTTTAAAAATCCAGCAGATGAAAGAGGATCTTTTCCTTCTTAGAAGATCTGCAGTGCCATCTTAGATTCGATTATCCCAAATTGGTTTAATACTGTTTATCTGTGAGTCAGAAAAATGGATACTGCAGAGGTTTCCACTGCTTACTGCAATGAGAGACTTTTCAGGTAGAAAAGTCAGATGGCGTATTTAAACAGGAGCTCATTAGAAGTCTAGGAATAAGAATAAGAACTCTAGTTTTATAATTTTCCCTAATTACTTTGAGCCTAGAATATCCTGGGAAAATTTCTTCCTGAATGGATTTTACTTCTGCCCTCTGCATAAAATGAAACATTTCATTTGGGATGGGAATAAGTCATTGCAGCAGACATTCCTACCCATAACCATAATACACACACCCCAATATTTGAGTACTTGCACTTCATTGCTATCAAAACCTTACCCAAACTCTAAACCTAATACCTGCACCTCAATACTTGGGCACACATATCTCGACACTATCCCTAACAATAACACGAACCCTAACCAATACCCCATACCCAAATACTCGGGTTCTGGAACTGCAATACTAACCCCAACCCTATTACATAGATCCCAATACTCAGGTCCTTGCAGTCCATTATGATGAATTTAATAGCCTTAATCCTAAACTTAACCTTAGCCCTAACACATGCACCCAAATAGTCAAGTAATCGTACACTATCCTTAACCATAAAACTAAACCTAACCCAACTATAACCCTATACAGAGGTATTTGAACCTCAGCACTATCCCTAACCATAATGCACCCCAACACTCAAGTACTTGCATTCCAATACGATCCCTAACCCTGAATACAATGCTAACCCTAACACTAATATCTGTACCCCCACTATAGGGTACTTGTGTTCCAACAACATCCCTAACTGTAACCCTAAAGCTAATACTCACACCCACATACTCAGGTGCTTGTACACTTACATTAGTCTTAACCCTAGCCCTAACACCCACACCTCATATATTTTTAGCCTATCACTATAATTATTCCTAAGCCTAACACTAAACCTAACCATAATACCTGAACCCTGACACTCAGGTACTTGCACCCCAATGATATCCCTAGCCATAACCCTAAAACTAACCATAAGACTAATACATGCAGTTTAACACTTGTGTACTTGCACCCTAAAACTATCCATAATCCTAACCCAAATCCCAATCCTAACCTAAACCTTAATACCATCACCCAAATACTCAGGTACTTGCTTCCTAAAAATATTCCTAATCCTAAAATCAACCCTAATAGCCACATCCCAATTCTTGGCTACTCTAACCCAGCACTATCTCTCTCTAGTGCTAACCCTAATCCTAACCTTAACCCTGATAAATGTAATCTAATACTTGGATATTTGCACTCCAAAACTAATTATAATCCTAACTTGAACCTTTAACCCTAGTACCCACACCCCAATACCCAGGTACTTTCAATACAACACTAACCCTAACCCTTACTCTAAGCTTAATGCTAACCCTTAAGCTAATATTTGCTCACGAATATTTGGATACTTTTACCCCAACATTATCCCTCACTCAATCCTAAACATAAACCTAATACTCACACATTAGTACTCAGGTAGTTGCACCCAACATTAATCCTAATCATAACTCCAAGCTTAACTGGAACCCTAAAACTAATTATTACATCAATACTCCGATACTTCCAACCCAAAATGATTCTTAACACTAACCCTAACCCCAGTACCTGCACCTAAATACTCAGGCTCTTGTACCACAACACTATCTCTAACCTTAACTGTAACCCTAACCCTAAACATCATACCCATAGTCCTATTCTTGGCTACTTGCACTGACACTATCCCTAACCCCTCTTAAGCCCTCTTTCAGGAGAAAAGGGTGAAGGTAAGTTGTGAGTGACCTGCTTCTGGTATTTTATTAAATGCCAAGGTGCCATATTTTGTGGTAATGTGTTCTTGTCCTAAGCACTATTAAAAACAAAATAAAAGAAAGCAAAGAAAAGTCTTCATTAGTTCATCTGAAAAAAGAAAAAAAAAACCTAAACTTCTATGGTCAGCTAAAAATAGAATGTTAAGTCTTAAACATCATGTCTAGTTTTCAAACTCCCTCTGCTGAATAATTTAAAATTTTCTTCCAGTCTCTATTTCTTCACTGAATATTTTTGCCTATTGTTGTCAAGACACTAAAAAATCCTGTTGGCAATATATATGCTAGAGTTATCTTTCAATTGAGAAACTTTCCCCTGTTAATGTCTTTTTTCTCTCATTTAAACCTTAAAAGTAAACTGATACTTCTAAGTAAAACCTTTAACAAAAATAGTATGGCACTATAGCAGTATTTTTAGTGTTAGCAAATAAAAAAAATTGACATTGGAATTTTGGAATTAGAGGAAACAAATGTGTCCTCCATTAAAGTGACAAGCAATCACTAAAAGTTTGAACAAGAATAAGGGTGTCTCTAGAGAGTTTTCCTATTTTGAAATTAGTTATTTCACAAAGAAGTCTTACATAACTTATATAAAGAGTCTACATTTTCCTGGCTAGCTGTGAGTAATTTCTAGGGTTTATTCAGCACATTGATTCAGTTCTTTTACATGTTAATAGCTATTCACCCACTGTTCCCTCTGAATTTCTACTTAACAAGATTATGCTCCTTTCTCTAAATTATTGAAGTAGCATGGAATATATTTATACAAAATTATCTGCTTAAATACTTCCTTGATGAAAAACATAGCTGTTGTAATTTTATTATGAATTTTAATCAGAGGAAAAATGACCTTTGAAATTTTCTTCTACCCGATTTTCTATTTGTGTGTATGTGTGTATGTGCACACACGAGTCCTTCTCTGTTTCTCTTTCTTTATATGATTAGAAATCTTTATGATTTAATTAAGTTTTACATAGAAAACAAATGACTGGACAGTTAATGTTTGTTCTAAACTAAAAATCTTAAGGAAATAGTTAATAAATTAATGTCACTAACCTGTTTTCTCTAAAAATATTAGTTCATCCAAGATTGTGCATCTGTTACACAATAAATGCATTCTGGCTTGCTTTTGGTTTAGGAAAAATATTCTCTGAAGCTCATCCAGAATGCCCTGTTCTGCTTCTTTTGATGGAAGTTTCCAAGCCTTTGGGGGAATCCACTAGAATTATTGCCAATCTAACAAGTACCTGCTCATATCATTCTTAAAACTCCAGCTTATGAAGATGCTTTTCTGATAAGAGAAACCAAGTTTCTGTCTCATGGTTGTTAGATTATAAACACCTGTGTGGCTAGAAAGAAGCTTTGAAGAGTCAGTCCTTAAAAATTTGGAGGCATAAAATAATTTACCTAAGGTGGTTATTCAATCTTTATTTTCTAGACCCAGCCCAAAGATGCTGATCCTTAAAGAGGACTAGGGTTTTAGAATAAGTTATGAGACATTTCAAGTGATTGTCATCCTCAGTGTTCCAGAATCACACTGGGAATGCAAAGAATGTTTATCAAGCTACTAGTATCAAATTTCAATGTAGTTGAAAAACTAAGTTATGCATATGAAGGAGTGGAAAGGCAAGTAAATCTTGCCTATCAAAAAGGGTCAGGATCCATGTTCATTTAAAAAAGACTGGGTTAACAAGAGAAATGCATAAGAGATGTACTTTTTAAAAGTTTTTATGTGCACAAGATTCTTCAGAATGAACACCAAAAGGCTCAGTGTAAACTATCCATTTCTTGTACTTGTATGCTGAATCATGGATATTCCTGTAGAACTATCGTTAGACAAAAATAAATGACCTAATGCTAATCAACTAAGTGGGGAAACCTAGAAAGGACTCTCCAGATTTTTCATGGCCTTCTAGATCTAAACCATAACATTCCATCTCATTTCTTCAAAAGACTCTGTCTACCTCTTTATGCAAGATGCACTGAGTATCATCAATTTTAACAATTCCAGCATTGCTAAAAAGTTCAAGTCCAACATCTCCTGTGAGGCTCAAGGCAAACCCTTAGCTGGGAGCCCCCATAAAAATAAAAAAGAATGTTAAATACTTCCTACATACAGTGGCATAGGGTAAACATTGTCAAGCCAAAAGGCAAGAGTAGGGGAATAGATAAAAATCAGACCAAAGCAAGCAAAACCTGCCAAAGCCAACAAAACCTGCCAAAGCCAACATTAAGTCCTTGTCTCAGCATCACGCTGTCTGGCCTCTCAGGTCTTCCTTTGAAATATGAGTGGAAGCCTCCATGACCCAGTAACTCTTGCATTCTACATGCCTGTAATATCAGCATAATGTGGATGATGCCAAGATGTGCAACCAGCTTGAGTAGTAGCCAGGTCCCCTTGGACCATGGCTGTAGAGAGTTCTGAGTGTCTGGATGGCTGAGCACTGTGAAAAGAATCCTTGGGAGCCAATTCTCCAGGTGATCCTTTTCTAGCATGGGATCTAGGAAAGCTTTCAAGTTTTGAACCTTTGCCTGGGAAAGATGGGGTTTTGCTGATTGCTGAGATGCCCCCAAGGTGTCTTTCCTATTATCCTGTTGCAGAGTACTTCACTTTTTAAAAATGTTAATTTTTACAACTGCCATGCTTTCCCTTGCCCCAGCTTTGTAGAAGCTACCTTTCTGGTAAAATTACAAAGATTTCAAATCATTGAGCTCTTCCACTACTCACAACTGTCACTGTAAGTCTGGCTAAAAGCTTCAAGGACTACTCATACCAAAGCCTGAATATTGGACTGCCTTAAAATTTTCTCCACAGATTCAATAGTCCCATGCCCTTAATCTCAGTGTTTTCAAAAAGTCCCAGGACATGGACAATATGTAGACAAATACTCTAAGAGTGTACCAAAATCTACCAAAAAAATCACTGACAGTCAGGTTTAAGAATTTTAATAATCATTCAAAGAACAAGCAATTTAAATCTTATCTAAACACCTCCAGAGAATAAAGCAAGTAAATATTCCTTGCATCATTTTATTAGCATTATAGACAGCTAAATTAGATTGAAGTATTACAGGCAGTCAAATAGAGCTAGGCCCTTGAGAGAGTCAGGACAAAGATCAAATACTTGACAACTGGGGCTTGAAACACATTTGTTAGAGACCAGGCCTCAAGATAAAGATCAGATGACTAGATCTATATACTTTCTTGAGATATAAACACCAAGCCTAATAAAGTCTAGATAGACATTAGTGGTCTATCCTGGTGGGTGACCAAAGACCTCTGGACCTATCATTTCCTAGAAGAAGTCTTTGTTCTTTCTATCCATTCTTGTTAGGTGATTTATTTCCCAGTTGGACCACTATACCTAAGCTACTTGTAACCTTCTTGGGTGACCATAGCTGTAATCCATGTTACATATATAATCCATATTGGACCCCTGTGGGTTTTGCTCTTTGAAACTCCCCTGTAAAGTAGGGTCCCTGGGTACCCATTCAGGATCCCTCCTACTTCTCAGGAACTATCTCATTAATAAATATTTTTCTACCCTTAATTTCCATTGTTCCTAGAATTTATTGTTTGATTTTTTTTTTTTTTTTTTTTTTTTTTTTTTTTTTTAGAGAACATGAGCTAAGTATATCAGATATCTAACAGACTGGGAGATATACTATTTTCATATTCCATCTCCTGCAACATTAAGATAATACAATCTTGTCAGCAAAATCAGATAAAATTTAAATAAAAGTAAATAAAATAAAATTTAGATAAAAGTAAAATATAAGAAATATGAAAATGCAAAAAACCTTAAAAAATTTACTTAACGAATTCTAGCAAAATACAAACTTGTATGCATCATGATTAATTCAGGTGTATACATACAGTAGGAAAAGGTATAGCAAAGCATCTTTTAACATGGTCATCTTCATAGAAAACACTAATAAAATATACATACTTATTTGTACTTAGAATATTTTTTAAAAGCATAAATGTTCACTGAAATGCCCAAAGTCGGAACTCTCTGACCCAGCTGATAAAACTGACATTTCCAGTCTGAACTCATTAAAAAGTCAAAATCATGGAGGAAATTAGGAAAAATGTAGCATATGTACATGTTAAATGTAAGATAATTTTCCTTTAGTCAAATATTTGCTATATTCTAGATTCCATGCATGTGTTTTTCTTTTTTCAAATTGCATGTTTCGCTTTTCCCACTATCACAGTGAGAGTAAAGTGCATAATACAGAGAAGGTACTCAATAAAAATTGCAATTATTATTACTAATGTCACTTCTTTACTAGAACCAGATTGGTGTTCAATAGTCAGAAGTACAATTCAGTAACTAAACATAGAAGCACATACCTAGAATCCCAGCAATCTGTGATGTTGAGGCAGCGTGACTGAAAGCTCAAGCCCCGACTGAGCAATTTAGCAATTTGGTGAGACCTTGTCTCAAAATTAGAGGAATGTTTTACATCTACAGCAAAGGTCTGAGAAATTTTGACCTGGTGCTAGCTCCTTGGGTCTGGGACACCTTAGTGTGAAAATACTAGCAGCTGGGAGATGCTGGGAATGCTGTCACAGGTGCGGGGCCTTCTTATGCCCATGTGCACAGCTGGTCTGCAGTCATGAACACAGTAAGAAAGTTCAGATTCTCGACTCTATGAAATATAATCCTCAACTGCACAGTAAGACTTCTCTTTTATCTGATGTTTATCTTAAAGTTATATCTTTTGTAAGACTGTTCATTACTGCACCTTAGCATTAAGGTGTTTTTAGTATTAAGGTGTGATTAGTGTTTTCCTTTGAGATCTTGGACCCCTAGAGTATTTTGTCTTTAATTCAATATATAATGCCTTGGGATTTTTGTGGGTTAACTTACTAGGCCTGTTTAGCAATGCAACAGAATCTAAAATTTCTTTGGAAAGGCTTTTAGAATTTAATATCTTGTCCCTATCAACTTCATTGAATGCTACCTAATTCATGCCTATGAGGGATGGTTTGTGTCCTCATTTACAAACTGCCAACATAACCACCCATCCTCTAAAGCTTTTTGTCTCCTTTACACAGACAGAAATAAATTAAGATTGCTACAGTGGTAGTGGAAATGGAAAGGAGTGGGTGAATTCATGACCTCTTTAGAGGATAAAATTGATAGCAATCGAGTGGGAAGGACAGCGTGTATTTAGGTTAACATTCTGGTTTCAAGATGGTGCAACTGATGGCTAATAGTATAGTTCATTAAAACAGGACATAGGACTAGAAGCACTTTTTTCATTGAATTATTTAAAGTCAGATTCTGATGATAAGAATGAAGCACTAGATATGGCATTTGGTAGGCAATTGGTTTGGGGCTAAGAAGATAAATCTGGATTCAAGATCTGAAAACTAGACTTACCAATAGTGATGATTTATGATGTATAAGACATAAATACTTAACTGCTTAGAAAATTTTGTTGTAATATTAGCCACATTGTGTATATTAACTGATTCTTAAATTTTGTGGTAAATCTCAAAAGACTATTATCTCAAAGGACACAATTATCTCAAAGGACACTCTTAAGTTATAGTCATACAAAATGTATTTAGACCTTAGCAGTTACTAGCAAATACTGGATCTCTAATCTGAAGCCCAGGAAATAACCAAATTGCTCCCTCTGCTTCGACTAATAATAATAATAATAATAAAATAAGCAACAGGAAAAAGGGAAGAATAATAATTGAATCAAATACAGCCTTACATCTAGGTTAGATTTAGTGGCTGCAAAATATGGAGTAATTTTAATGTGCACCTCTAAATTCCCACCAGTCCCACCCAGATCTCAGTCCTTGTGGTTGTACCAGGTGCAGATAAAAAGGACAAAGCCCCTTTTAAGAGCCAGTATTGCCTATCCAGCTACTCTGTGCAGTGGGGTTGAGGCAAGGCACTATCATTTACTTCAACAAGTTAAGTAGATGAGATATTTCAATTTCATCCATTTAGCACCACATCAGGGTAACCTTAAAACTCTAAAGTCACCATCAAAATCAGGCATTTTTTCAGTTACTTCACTGCTGAAGTCTACTTTTTTTTTTTTCCATAACTCATTCCTCATCCCAAGTCCTCAGTTCTACCTTAAGGAAACAGAAGCATTATGAAGTATCTGAAAGCCTCACCATATAATTGTGGATGCAATACATTTTCCAGTAGACAGTTTTCTTTTAAGGAAAGCCAATTTAAAATTCTGTATCTCTCTTCTGCTCCTAACTTCAACTAAACAATAAATAGCAATTGACCTTTTATTCTCACCGTGATAGTGGAAAAACAAAACATGCAATTTCATAAAAGAAAAACACATGCATGGAATTTAGAAATATAGCAAATATTTATCAGACCTTGATAAAAATATATTTTGCTAAGTATATATAAATAATAGTACAGTTCCCCAAATCTCTATGCTTTATACTTTTCCTTTATCTTCTTTGTCCCCCCACAGCATAGAACATTTAGAAGGTCAGAATACATAAGATGCTGTCTTAGATGCACTTATAAAGTTGCTTTGGTGCCTCTTTTTGTCCCTAGCAAATGCTAATGGTATTGACATTCAGTGATCTGACTCTCCTTTTCTTAGTGTTATCTTCTTCCTTAGGCAGTTTGCTGTGTCATCTCATTATATTCATGGCTTGAAAGAGGAGCCCGGTTCTAAAGCTTGAAGTGGTTTATTGATCCTGCACGATGAGGTAATTCACTGTCCAACATAATTCAAGCCTTCAAAGAATAAAACACTCAGCTATGCTTTTTACATGAAATAATCTGAAATGGAAGTCTCAAAGTTCTGCCTCTTGCTTAGCATCCTGGCAGCAATTTATTCAGATCAAAATCCATTCCTCAAAATTAATTTTGTGTCAGTCTCATCATATATCTCTTTAAGCAACAGAAAAATTCTCTCATTTGTATAACAGTGGTAATTATTTTTAATTGTCTAATCATCTTATCTAAATCTGATTCATTCCTCTCAATACCTCCCACCATGTGATTATTATCAGCAGTGAGGAATTTTTACATATTAAATGTCTTCTTAAAAATTTTATCCTAGGAATATGGGGAAAAGTAAGGTGATGTCACCTAACTATATAATTTAGCAGAAAGTGACCAAATAATGAAAGGAATCATACATATTCTAAATCACCCAGAGTGAACTAAATTATAATTTTGTGCCAGGAAAATGAGAATGAATATTTATAATGGAGACTCAGCTCTTGAATGGAATATTGAAACTCTTTATTAACTCTATTTGGAGATCATCAGAAAAGATGTGATTAATTTTTCTTTATATGATCCCAGCCTTCTGCAGAAGTGAAAATATTTTTGTTTACAGTATTTGGGGTAAAGATAGTTTTGTGTGCAGAAGCTAAAAAAACTTTTAGAAAATACATTGCCATTTTACTGGTAAGGAAGCTGACAAAAAGAGGATAATTTACCAAACATATAGTTTGCATCATGTGGTTTGAAGAAAAATAGGTCACAGCAGTAACTGGCTTGGAGATTTTCTACGTATATGTTTAGGTAAGGATTACATGGATGAAGAATGATTCTTCAAAAGAAATGTTGATGAATAAAATCCTTAAAACATATAGATTGATTTCAATTATTTCAATTTTCTCAAAAATTGAAAAATTGAATTCTCAGTGACGATAATTTCTAGTGCTTATTTAATACTTTCATGTAATTTTTTTGAGACAGGGTTGCTTAGGCTTGCCTCAAACTCATGATCCTTCTGCTTTAGCTTCTCAAACACTGTGATTACAGGCACGTGCCACCACCACACCCAGCTTCATATAATATTTTAAATTGTATAATATTGTACATTATATTTAAAAAGTAGTATGCAAGAAGAGAGAAAACAGAAGCGCAGTTCTATGTATTTTGCAATTTAATAGGTATCTAGATAAGATGAAACTAATGGCAGGAGAATGGTTCAACAGTACAATACAGAGACAATTCCTGTAGCTGTTGACAGGAAGGAATTAGGATACTGGTTGTAATGTGCTAAGTGCTGACTGTGTGTTTGGGTTTTCAAGAAGATCCACTGAATAACATAGCTCCTCCTGCTCTGATTTGACCCTAAGCTTTAATCAGATTGAGAAGAAAAAGAGTAGCGTAAGAGAGCCAGAAGGCCACCTGCTGAAGTGATGAAGACTAAATGAGAAGTTACAATACAGAAGGTGCCTTTTACCTTCCTCCAGCTAAACCTTACCTTGCCTTGTTCTTCCTAATTTACTAAGAAAATTAAACCCTTTTCTCCAGTGAATAGAGGAGTGTTTGGGAGAGTCCAAGAGGGTTCTATGTCCATGCTGAAGAATATATCCAGTGCAAGGGAAAAGCAATCTCCCCAGTACTATATGTCAGTTAGTGTTCAAGATACTTTTAGAGTGTATTAACTAACTTAATTCTCCTAATAATCCTGTGAGGTAGATATTATCATCACTCTGAACTTGTAGGAACAAAAATGAGGCAAAGGACAGTTAAATACTTAGTCTGAGGTCCTAAAATGTTTATGTAGCAAAACTGATGTTTGAACTCAAGAAGATGGGATCCAGTAATCTTTCTTGATAACTGCATTGTACTTATTCCTAACATTCACTGCTTGCTCGTGTTTGGAAATAAGCCTATTAGTATTCATGAAAAAGGTTAGTTTGAGTTGTAAGTCAAGGATGAATAGGATTCTAACAAGAGGAAGTAGGGAAGGTTAAGAAAGAGATATTTTTAATTATTTTTAATTTTTATTAGTGCATCTTTATTAGTATGTAATGACTACATTCATCATGGCAAGTTAATACATGCCTATAACATATCTTAATTTTTAATTTTTATTGGTACATGTTTACAGTACATAATGATTATATTCATTGTGGGGAATTGGTACAGGTACATCTTAATTCTTTTTCATCCCTTTTTTCTCTCCTCGCTCTCCCTTTCCTCTATCTCTTGGTCTCCTTTTCATTTGCAAGAAATTTATCTCCCAATTTCCTATTATTATATATTTTCACCTATATTTTGGGTATCTCATATTCTATATTTAAGCTTGTGTGTCTCATTTATTTCACTTAACATTGTGGTCTCATCCATTTTCCTACAAATAACTAATTTATCCTCCTCTATGCAGAGTAGTAGTACTCCATTGTGTATAAATACCATATGTTCTTTATCCATTCCTCTGTTGATGAACATATAGGCAGCTTCTATGATTTAACTATTGTGAATTTTGTTGCTATAAACATGGGTAAGCACATATGATTATAATATGCTATGTTTAACTCTTTTGACAAGTTACCTAGAAGGAAAATAGCTGGGTCAAATGAAATTTATCATTTTAGGTTTTGTGAAGATCACTGCAGTGATTCATTTTCTTAAGCAATGAAATAGCACAGGAAGCCGGATGTGGTGGCACATGCCTGTACTCCCAACACTGAGGGGCTGAGCAAGAGAATCACAATTTTGAGCCCAGCCTAGGCAATTTAGCAATTTAGCAAGATCCTGTCCCAAAATGAAAGAAAGGAAGGAAGGAAGGAAGGAAAGGAAAGAAAAGAGGCTGGGGTTGTAGCTCAGTGCAGAAGTCCTAAGTTCAATCTCTGGTACTAAAAGAAAAAAAAATCATGGGAAAGTACAAGAAAATATAGAAAAGGCACAGTATAATCAGGAAAAAAATGAAAAGTTTTCCTTTATCTGTGTGCATGCACACGAGTATATGTGCATGTGTGTGTGCTGGTAAAGGACTCAATAATCAGAGCAATGAAAAAGTGCCTCATTATCTTAGCTTGAAAATATTGGATAATGCAGCCCATTCCAGGATGTTATGCATGACATGGGTTTCTGGTTAATTAAACAGAGATGGCTCTGTTTTAGTTCTTGTATTGGTCATGTTGGCCCTCCGACATTCGATCTCTTGTTTATTATTCTGAGTATACACCCTGAACTCTGAAATACATTTTTCCTGTTGGGGAGAGGATACCTAAGAGAATGTCAGTGCCTTACTCTGTTCATACTACCAGATGTTAGAAAGTAGCTCAGGCTGGAAGAAAGAGCTCATAACCAGCTGTTGCATAGCCTGTAATTACAACCTTAATAGATGAATCATTTCCTTCATCTGGCACTAGTTGGACCTGAGCAGAGCATTCCTTGCATTAGCAGTTCTGGAACCATTTCGCTGCTTGCTGGTGTATTAACTTGGAGGTCTAAGAAATCATCTATATAACAACAACCATTCTGGCTATATGTAAATGCAGGTTTAGCACTGTGGTGAGCTCATATGAAAGAGAGAAGTCATCAAGTCCCTGGTAATGTAATTGGCTTGACTTATTAGTTTAGAATATAAAAATGAAACTATAAAACATAATCTGCTGTACAGTGTGCTAATTAACCAGCTGGGCCAGCTTTTATAGACTTAATTTTACAGATTTCCTCTAGGACCTAATCTAGTTTGGTGACTCAGAGCTACATTTCCCTCCTGCAAGGACTCAATAGTCATGCCTCCTTAGGATATCAGAGATCTCATCTTTTTTCTTTTGTTAGATGATATCCTTTCCACATAAAAACCCTTTTGTAGATATCAGAACTAGGCATTGCCTTATAAAAGTCTAAATTTTTCTATTGCTACCTGCACAGCATTTTCTCTGTTGTGATTAATGGTCACATTACACAATAATGAATCATATTTCACAGCAACCATTCCAGGGTGAAATAGAGGAGACAGAGACAAAGTAACAACATGGGCTGGACTGAAGATAAAAATGGAGGCTTGGTGTAAAGACAAAGATGAAGTGGGAAATCAATTAGCTGCAAGCTTTATCAAAATAAACCAGTGTGAGGTATAAAAAAAGAGGAGGGGTTAGTGAGCAGTAAAAACAGCTGCATTCCCAGCCTTAGGTTTACAAAGTATTCCAGCTATGGAGGCAAGCAGAGGAATACAAACAACAAAATGTCTTTGAATAACTTTTTTTGATGATAAATGTAGGATTGCTGGATATAGAAACATTTAAAATATAATAAAAACTTACCCAAAGATTACTGTTGTGTTTTAATATATCCCTTTACATTTTTTCTGTAAAACTATTTTCTACTTACTTGTGAGTCTCTTAGTGTATATAATTTTATATTCTCATTTTTTAATTCAGCATAATGCCATAAACATTTCCTTCCTACTTTCTTGTCTTTTTATTTTTTCTTTCAGTACTGAAGATTGAACCATGGGCCTTCTCACTAAGGTACATCCTCAACTCGTTTTGCATTTTTTATTTAAAAACAGAGTCACACTAAATCTCTCAATTGCCCTTGCTTACCTCAAATTTATAATATTTCTGTCTTGGCCTCCCAGAATGTTGGGCTTACAGGCACGTGCCACCACACCCAGCTAACATTTTCTTTACATAAATATTCTGAAAATAAAATCTGTAAAACTTTTATTGATGTTTTTAATCAACAAAATTTACACTCAGAAAGTTTTAGAAAATTAAAGAAATAGAACCTATTAGTGCTTTTGGTAGTATGAATGTAAAGTACTAATTCACTTCATTTATTGGGCATAGATTAGAAACAGTATATAGATTACAAACAGTACTTTCATATTGTTTCTAATCCATACTCAATATTTGATCACATTATTTACTATTAATAATTTGTAATATGATTTCTGTTACTTAGTTTTTTTTGGGGGGGTAGTACTAGGGATCAAACTCAGGATCTTACGCCTGTGAGGCAGGCATGAGCTACATTCTGGCCTGATTTCTGTTACTTAGTAATGTATTTTTCTCTCTCTCTCTTTACACACAAACACACATATGCACACATTTTAACAAATGCATAGTATTCCACCATATGGGTACTTGTAATCGATTTAGTCAGTCTTCTAATATTAGACTTTCATATTTCATATGTAATGCTCTAATAAAATTCCTATGAATATTTAACATTAGTTTTTAAAATACATTTTAGAATTCATAAATTTCTACCAATTAACAGATGCCCTGCCTATCTCCTGCTGCATATGACAGTAATCACTATTCCTTTGATCACACTTGAATGAATACACAGAAGGTATCTTATTGATTTAATTTGTATTACTTACATTCTTAATATTGATACTTGGTGGTTTTGATTTTTTTCATATAATTATTGCATATTGATGCATTTTTAAAGTGACATTTTTCCATTTTTATATCGGCTGATGAGTCCTTTTTTGTTAATATTTAATTGTTATTTTACTGGTTAAAAGATGTTGTATTTTTAGAAGGAGATTTTTCCTGTTATAAATTTTTATTTAAGCCTCAAAGCTGAAAATAATTGGGACAAGCACAAATGCATTTTAACAGAGAATTAGACACAGCTTCTGCACCTCTAGGATCTGAATTTTTCTGTCACCAACAACTACATCTAGAGATGAATTTTTAATTTATCAGCAGAAAATACTTTGAGAGGACTTTGTAAGGAATAAAGGCAACTTCATTGTTCCTCCTTTTCTTCTAGTGTTCAGGTTGAATGCAGGCCGTAGCGAGAGTTCTTTGCTGCATCCCTGAGTTAGTGGGCAGAGGGAAGGGAAAGGCTGGAGGTAGGAGGTGTGGAGAGCAGTCTGCAGGGGAGCTGTGAGAATGGAGAGGGGCGAGTGAGACCAGTGTGTCTGGAGTGTAGCAGTGTGTCTTCGAATGTGTCCCTAGAGCCACATTATAGCTGACTATGTCATTGTGTGCCGTCTTCCCGAGTCAACTATTCTACAGTGGATCAGGCCCCAAACTTTGGCGTTATTGTCAACTTCTTTCTCTTTTTCATAAACTACGTTTAATTTATCAATGAAACCTGTTGCTGCCAGAACTTGGCCACTTCCTCCAAGGCCACCATCATTGGCCAAGACACCTCTTCTCTAGGTAGAACTGGTTTCCTTGTGTATATGCTTAATGGTATGTGTGCCCTACTCCTTTCTCTGATTTTTCAAGACCATCCAGGGTGCTTTTTTTTTTTTTAATTTGTCTTAGTCACTTTTCTTATCCTGGGTACAAAATATCTGACATCTACAATGTAAAGGAGGAGAGGATTATTTTGACTCATGGGCTTTGAAGAAATGGATCCATGCTCGGTTGGCTACAAGGCAAGAAGGGCATGGTGGAGAATAGCTGCTCACATCATCATGGTGGCCAGGAAAAAGAGAAAGAAGGGAGCAGCTAAGGAGGGAGACACACACTGCCAGGTCACACTTCTTTGACCTACCTCTTCCAACCAGACCCCACATCCTCAGAGCACATTCAGCTATGAATGCACCAATGGGTTAATCCATACAGCCCCTATGAACCAATCACCTAAAAGCACATCTCTGAACTTCTGAACACATGAAGCTGTGGGGCACATGCTAGATCTAAATCATAATATATAATTTGGATGATGTTATTGTTCTGTTTAAAATCATATTTCCAGTGGCTTCAGTATTGGAAAGTAAAAGCAAAAGTCTAGAATATGGCTATAAAGTCTTATAGCATCTCTGCCTCTCCCATTCACAGTTCTTTCCTTTCCAAGCTTTTTCCTGTACTTTTCCTCTCCAGACTGTGTCACACACAGGACACTGCCCACTCTTAGCTCCCCAAACATGCGCACACACCAGGGCCTTTGCACTTACTATTTATTTTATTTAAAACACATTTCCAAATATGAACTTATGCATTTTCTTTATTCCATGATATATCTTAAATCATTTTTTTCCTGAAAGATTTTCTTTACCCTTGATATTGCCTTCCTTTAGTACCCCGGTGTTCTTCATTTTATATTTTTATCAGGGACTTAATCATCATGTGACATGATTTTGTGTGCTTCTTTGTTATGGTCCATCACTAGAATGTGAACTCTTAGAGAACAGGGAGTTTTAATATCCTGCTTTCTGTTCTATCATCATAGCCTCCTATAAAGCAGGCCACAGAGAAGGCATTCAGTAAATGTGTGTTGCTCAAATGGTCGCTGAAGCCTGACTCAGTAGCAAAAATTTTATTCAAAGATGAGTTTTTCTCTTCCTCTTTATTGTGTCACATTTTTAGTTATTCAAGACTAACACATTAAAAAATCATATTAAGAAAGTATCCAGCCCTTTTATGACTAAAATATCTGGTGTATATTTTATGTAGCACTGTGTAGAAGGCATACTTATTAACCTAGATTTAATACTTAATATCCTAACCCAATATGTTTCTGGATTCTGCTTTAGTCTGTTTTTGAAATTTGATAAAATTTTCTTGTAGGGAAGTGTTTTATTGCTTCTGTAACAAATTACTATGAAAGTACTCTTACTTAAAACAATGCAAATTATTTTACTCTTTTAAAATCAGATGTTTAACAGGGCTCACTAAACTAAAATCAGTGTTTGCAGGGCTTGTTCCTTCTGGAGTGTCCTGCTTGCCTTTCCACCTTCTAGTGACCTATTGCCTTTCTGGGTTCATGGCCCTCTTCCTCCATACTCACCTTCAACTATGGGACATCTCTGACCAGCCAGGAAAAGTTCCCATTTCTGAAAGTTTTATGGGATTAGGTTGGGTCTACCTGGATAATCTCTCCATCTCAAGTTCCTTAACTTTAATTATATCTGCAAAGTCTCCTTTGCCATATAAGGAAAGATATTCACATGTTCTGAAACTTAGGGTGTGGAGCCCGTGTTTGGCCTCCTAGATTTGGAAAGAAAACATTACCATCTCTCATGTGTCCCTGCTGACCTCTAAGACTAACATCTCATTTCTTTCTTTCCTTTCAAAACAGCTTTCTGAAAAGAATGATCACTATCTGCTCCCTTCATTTTTCATTTAGCTTTTTCTTTGATCTCTTATAATTAATATTCCTTGAAATCCTCCCAACATCAACACACTGAAAATGTTCTCTTCAAGCCTGACATCAACCTCCTAATCACCGAACTCTATGAGTCAGAATTTGCTTAAGAAACTAGTGGGAGGTTACACAGTTCCTAAAACATCCAGGAATGATAGAGCTCGTTGGCAGAGACCATCATGTAGACCTCAGGTGTCACTTCCTGCAAGATATAATTTGAGTCTTGGCCCCTGGATGATTTCTTCCATGCATGAAGTATGCCTTACTTTCTGGATTATTCACTTCTCCTTCTTGTATTGAGAATGCTCTAGTTTTATGCTTTTCCTTTTGAAGCTCAGCTTTTCTTGCATCATATTCTTCCTGTACTATCGATACCTCCATTGTCCCTGTTTTGCTATAAAAATCTCTGCTCCTTGTCATTTCTGTTTTCTAGCAAGGTTTTGGGCTTCTAAGCCATTTGCTCCTTTTCTGTGCAAATTAATTCTGAGAACAACAGCTTTTAGAAAATATTACTTAAATGCCTCTCTCCTTATCTAGTTATTATCATTCTTCAGTCTGCCAGAGGGTTCCAAACAAAAGAATAGATGCGAGGCCCTGCTGCAAAGGGCCTGGCTATTGGGTTTGCATGGATGCTGCTTTGGTCCTGAGTAAGGGTGACCTCTGGTGGACACAACTTCTTTTCTCATCAGGTGTTGCTGCTGCTTTGACTGTATTAAAATTGTTTAAATATACATAATGCCTTGATGTGTGTGTATCTTTTCCATAATTTATCATTTTAGTCATTTTAAGTACATAGTTCAATAATACGCAGTCACACAGTTGTTCAAGCAATCTTCACAACTATTAATTTGCTGAAGTAAAACTTTAATCCATCAGCAAATCATCTGTCCTCCCCATCCCCTAGGAATCACCATCCTACTTTTATCTCTATAAATTTGACTATAAATAGATACTACATGTAAATGTATTATGTAGTATTTGTCCTGTGACTGATTCGTTTTACTCAGAATAACGTCCTCGAGTTTGTCAATGTGTCAATATTTCCTTCCTTCTTTACAGCTGAATAATATTGTATGTATATTTACATTTTGCTAATCTATTTGTCTGTTGATGTACATTTGGGTTGTTTCCACTTTTTAGCTATATTGCTGCTGTGAATACATAAGATAGCCCTTAAGTTATTTGAAATTCTGGTTTGAATTCTAAATATATGACCAGATGTGAAATTTCTGGATTGTATGGTAATTCTATTTTTAATTTTTGAGGATCTGCCATACTGGCAGTGATACTATTTCACATTCACAAAGGAATAGGAGTTCCAATTTCTTTACCTCTTCAGCAACACTTGAAGTTGTTCTTTTAAAGATTATTCATCCCAATTAGTGTGAATAACTACCTTATTATTGTTTTGTTGTTGCCATTATTTTCATCATTGTTTATTAATCATAAACTGTATTCCACATGCTTTATATAGATTGATTTACTTAATCCTGATGACAATCCTATGAAGTAGGCATTTTTTCCCTGACTGTTGGGGAAATGGAGATTGAGAGAATTTAAGTGACTTTCCTAGGATTGTAATGAGTAGAACTGGAATTTGAACCTAGTTCTTTTTGATTGAGGGGCATACTTTGAATGGAGATGCTTCTTCAGATTCTTTATGCTTGGTTTGTTTTAGGTTTCCATGGTTTTCAGTGTAAAAAAATTGAAATCTTTACTTTTTTCTTCCTGTTACTAAAAAGATTTCAATTTTTTGAAACGTTCCATTGACCAACGGCTGGGTTTCGAGTGCCCATATGATGTTCCAAACCTGTAAGAATAGATAAACAAGGTCATTGCTTTTACTGGTTCTTAATCCAGGTAATAACTTTTTGACCTACCTAGTGATGCTGTACCAAGAAGCTGGTTGGTTAGAAGCCACTGAGGAAGTTTTAATTGGGATTTCTGAACGCCACACAGGCCTAGATGGCGTGTGAGGCGTTACACAGGTGAAAGGTAACTGGCAGCATCTGGAGTTCATCAGAGGAATACATGTTATGTCTCAGTCCCTACCACACATGCGGCTACCTTTTTATTCATTTTGGACACTTCAATGGAGGGTATTTTTAATTTCAGGTTTCCAATGATTATGTTTGTGCAAGATTTCTTGCATCTGCCTCTCCTTGATGTTTCCTCCACCACAGAAGGCTTATAAACATATTGATCCCAATACAATTTTTTCTTGAATGTCACTCTGTTCCTTCAAGTTCAGTAAACCTGAATTCAGCTTATACTTCTGCTATTTCTTTTTCTATTTGAGATACTGTCATTCTCACAGGCTTCAAATTTTAACATTATTTTTAACCTTCTGCCTCCACACAACTGCTGATTTAGCATACTTTGTCCTTATTAATGTTTATTATATATTGAAGCCAACCAATCAAATATCACTAAGAACAAAGCCATGGAAAAGAGAGTTAGGTTTATTTAACTTGCTATAACCAAGAGGAACATATCTAAGGAAAATCTCAGAAATATTTCAGGGAGGGGAGTTGGGAAGGAATACTTATTGGGCTTGGGGTTGCAGTGGATAATTCTAAAACAGATTAGAGAAGGGGGATAGGGAATTTAGATGCTAATAAGAACCAGGGGCTTTTGGTGATTGGGGATTTTAACTCTTTTTTTTTTTTTTTTTTTTTTTTTGCCTAAAAGGCAGGGATAATTTAATGATGTTTAAATTACTAGTGGTAAAACCAATGAACAAAAACAATTAAACCCCCAGCAAAAGAGAAAAGTAATAATGCTCAGGAGAGGAAACATTTTTATAAATAATAAACATTATTTTATATTCTGTTTTCTGATCATGTAGTAGGCTTGCCTTTGTGTGGGACTGAACCGATAATGAAAGGGCCTTAAGAATTTTTCGTTTTACTCTGTTGAATATCATAGTGTCTTTTCCATTTTCTCTATATCAATTTGTTTTTTCCCAGTCCATCGCCTTCCCTCTGCGTCTGACCTCATTTCTTCACGTCTGGACCCCTGGAAAGGCCACTGTACTTTCCCCTTGCTCACCTTTTGTCATCCACTCCACTCTGTCACCCACAGTTGTGCTGAACCAATGATCTTGACTTTCACTTAGGAACTCTTCTGCTTAAAAGACTCTTATGGGTTTCTTTCATTTCAGAAGTCCCTACTCTATATCCAGTCTACCGTTCCAAGACTACTTCTCAGGCCTCCCTGCTTTTCTCTGTGTTGCTTGTTAATTTGAATGTAGTGTTTACTTCCTAGTTTTTATGCCAGTGACTGCTTGATGTGAACCTCGGAACAGACTTAACTGTCCCTACATTTGAGCCAATCAGGATGTAGGTAACAGCAACTTCATCTTCTCGTGTGACTGTGATGTAAATGGTTTGTGGATCGTGTATTGGGGTGCATTGCTCTCTCCTTTTGTTCGTGCTGCACTGTGATCCTCCAGTTCCCTAAGCTGACCACCCCAAAACCCTAGTTGACAAATCTGTCCTTTAGTGCTTACGTCGTGAGGCCTTGCACGTTTCACACTCATTCCGCTTCTCATACCACTCCTGGCCCTGTGTATCCAGTGGCACCAGGTCCTTACCCTGAAGCCTCCTTGATTCACTTTACTGATTATCTGTGAAACTTGTCACATATCACTGAAACAAAAAACACCGGGATATAAAAGCTATGTTTGTTTTCATGATTAAATAGTTTGTGTGTAACTGGATCAGTGACCTTTGCCCATTAGATTAAACAACATGTATTATAGACAAATAGAGAAAATTTTCCATGGTGCAGGTGAACAGGTAAGAAGAGAGGAAAAGAGTAAATATTGATGAAATAAGATGAACATTGGAAAGCATTAGTGTTATTTAACCTCAGATAGGAATGAAGTTTGGCTTGAGTTTATGAAAAATGGGATCAGGATATTAAGGGACAGTACAGCTGTCTAGTTTCATGATTCCTAACATTGGCTGCGTGTTAAAGTTATGTAAGATATATATAAATATAAATATATATATATATATATGCTATTGAAATACAACCATATATAAACCATGAGTGTATAGCTCAATTAATTTCCACTATCGCCAGATTAAGAAACAGAACATTTTTAGGCACCAATAATTTCTTGCTCTTTCTAGTCATTACCTTTTGCTAGCTAGAAGTAACCCATGTCCTGATTTGACTATTGTAAATTATTCTTATTAAAACATATATATACATATGGGCTGGGGAATTAGCTCAGTGGTTTCACCACCTGCCTCGCAGGCGCAAGATCCTGAGCTCAATATCTGGTACCAGAAAAACACACACACACACACACACACACACACACACACACATAGAATAAGTACACAGAATAAACATATATACATAGATACATAGAATAGTATTGTGGCATTCTGTAGCAAGCTTCTTCCCCCTGTCCAACTGTATGTGAGATTCTGCAAGTATCAATAGTATATTTATTTTCTTTGTTGTCTATTAATATACTATCACTTTTTTACCTATTTTACTATTGACATATTTTTTGGCTGGCTGAAGTTAGAGGCTATTGCAAAAAGTGGTGCCGTAAATATTTTGGTGAACATATGTAACTATTTTGTTGGGTATATACTCAGGAATGGAATTATTGAAACATAGAATATGTGTATGTTCAGTTTAATATGCCCAACTACTTATTTCCAAAGAGATAATACCAAACACTCTAGTTCTAATTTCTCTGCATTCTTACCCATCTAGGATCTTAAAAAAATAGGGCTGGGATGTAGCTCAGTGGTTCTGCCACCTGCCTCGCAAGCACAAGGACCCTTGTTCAATA
>NW_022900915.1:31371700-31387373 GCF_012274545.1 Fukomys damarensis | reverse complement strand
AGTGTTTGTAGATGGGGAGGGGAGGAGGGGGTGAGGGGAGGGCAGAGGTAAGGGGAAAAAATGAGAATCAAGACTTGTCATGTAGAGGTACATGATCCCAACAATGAATGTAACTGTACTGTATCCCTAAAATGTACCAATAAACTCAATAAAATTAAAAAAAAAAAAGAAATCAAATGTTGATTTCTGAGGGTATGCCCCAGGAAATGGAATTTTAAAAAGTCTTTCCAAATAACACTAATGCTCATTAAAAGGAACCAAAAGTCACAGTTATTCAGATGAGGGATCTGGGGTGTCACTGCTTGGAATGTTTTACACAAGCCATGTAGACAGTGAGCAGACCAGGGTTAGGTACATTACAGTACTATGCTTTCTCTTCTTTTGGAGTTACTTCTTTACATGCCTTACCTGCACTGTGAAAATGAACTTTGAATCAGATAATTCTTTTAGAACACTTTTTTTGTTTGGAAAGATTATTTTTCAGTCTCTGTGAGGTAGAGCTGGTAACCATTACATAATTTGTGATATCTCCTGCAAAACAAAATGTGAAACTCTATGTTAAAAGATGATTAAGAATGTCAAGATCATGATAACAGAGCATTAAGCCAAACACAAAACCCCTCTAAGAGTAAAACTGTCTGGTTTCACTCATGAAACTGGCTTTGCAGGTGTTGTTATCTTTAAGTTACAGATGAAGAAGGCATACTCTTGACTTGCAGAGTGGTCATATTAAGTATAATGATCTTGCTTTGCCTTTCTGGCGTAGAGAATGGGCATGTCCTTCTTCTCTAGGATTTACAATGACAAAATGAATAAAAGTGATGTAGACTTAATGTACAAAGTTTACAACGGTAGAAAATCTGAAATAAAAAAGAAAATAGGGTCTATTTGGGAAAAGGAGTAAAGAATGAGATTCACCTAACTGTGTTTAAAGTTGACACCCAGGTCCCTTGCCTTATGCTCCTTTTGAATGTCTCTGCTTTATTTTCCGAGACATTTGGCTAATAAACGCCATCCAGATGTTTGGACCATCTCAGTAGATACGTTACCTAGGCATACTGTTGAGAATGGTAGACCCCCCAAAAAAAGATGAAAATATATGCTCTACTTCCATGTGTCATTCTTCTAATAATACACAGAAATATGAAAGAACTTTCCAACGGGCATGGAGTCAAAATTTTATTGTAAGAATTAACTAGATGTGTATGACTACATAGAAACAATAAAATCCCAGGCCTGATGGGCAGGTGTGCAGTGCCAGGCATGTAGAGCCCTTTCTTCCAGGTATCTGGGCAACCTACACTGGCCCCCAGCCCTGCCCTGCGGCTAAGGAAGACACTGAAACCTAAAGGGATGAAGTAAGTAATTAAAGGTCACACAGTATTGGGAGTGAAATCCAGACCTTCTGATTTCCTTGCTGAACTAGGCACTATCTTGTGAAATGCACACCACTCCTTTTTTGGAGGAATTCACTGAGATATGGACTGAATAGTCACTGCCCCACTTCTCCCAGCATAGATGAAGGCTGAGCTACAAGACAGAGAGAGTTGGAGATCATATGACCTCTTTTGAATGCCGGGATCTAACTATGCTTCAAGCTAGTGAATCTCTGGAATGTTTCCTTTACATGCTCTTCCCCCATCTCTTATGAAGATTTGGACTTTTGTCACCTGTATCCAGAAATACTTTAGTTCGTGCCATAACATCCATCTATCTATCTATCTATCTATCTATCTATCTATCTATCTATCTATCTATGCCTTATTATAACCATATGACTAATTTTAAAAACTAGAGATAAGTTATAATCAATGAGCTACATTTTCAGATTATCTATGCCTTATTATAACCATATGACTAATTTTAAAAACTAGAGATAAGTTATAATCAATGAACTACATTTTCAGATATCTGTGTCTATGAGAGAAATAATCTCTGTTCAAGTCTGGTAGTTATGAAGCTTTTCTTTACTCTGTTTAGTTGTTTAGGGAAGTAGTCTCTAGCTAAGTCTCTTTCAAAATCTCCACTAATGTTTGAAAAGTAAAAAATCCCAATGTTCATTCATTACCCAGTAGAATTCCATTTTAGCTTTGAATGTATCTACTTTATCTGCCAACTTGAATGCAGTTGTCAATCTCCGCTGAAGTGACAGATTGAGTTCATTGAACAGGTCGAATATGTCACATGAAAAACATTTTTTTTAATCCATTCTGTGTCACTGAAATGTGGTGTCAGTGATAAGTATTTTTCTGAAAATAATTTCTGGAGTGGCTTTTGTAACTCAGAAATTCTACCCAATGATCTACCTTTAGGAAGCCATCACACTACTGTGCATGAGAGAGTGTGTTCCGTACTCATCTCCTCATAGAGCTGTGGGAACAGATATAAATTTAGGGCATGTATTTAATATGGTTGATAATTTTAATCATATCCTGCAAAACATTGGTAAGTTCGGGTGACATTTTTGGGCTAGCAAGCGGTTCTCTATGATGACCCAGTGCATAGACTCACACTCAAAACTGACTTCTTTGGCCAGAAGAGTGAAACCAGAAAGCCATGCATTCATGCAGCATATACCATGCATACCAGCTTTCTATCTATACGTATGCCAGCACAAAATGACCAATTCAGTTTTCCTGATATTTAATCATTCAAATATTTGAATAGTTCTGGTGTTGGTTGGCAACAAAAGTGCACATAATATATGCTCATGTACGTGCTTTTGCAAAATACATCACACAAAATAAATATAGTTGTTTTGTTGCCAACATAGGTAAACTTATCAACCTGAATTATATAGCATGGTGACCCATTAATAGTCTCATAACTGTGTCTCAACAGCTTCTGTTATTTCATCAGTTGATGTAGTTGTGTTGCTAGCTGAAAGAGGAACACATATGACCTTTTGAACTGTGGCCTCTCCTAAAAGTTCACGATAAAGATTCTCAGCAGCAGGCAAGACCAGGTCTTCACCCATGGTAAAGAACTTAGAGCAATGTGGTGATGCTTTCAGTGCAGATGCACTTGATGAAGTGGTGGCCTACAAAAATTGCTTCTGTTCTTCGTGTTCCTTTTCTTTTGAAAATCTCCGGAGACTTGTCTTTTAATGCAGGGAGCTTGGTCTTGATGTGGCAGAGCGGCTTTGAAGCTTTCATGGCTTCACTGTATGACCCTTAGTCACATATGACATAAAGGGGGGATTGGAGAATCACCTGATGCAGTTAACTTGTAATGGAAACAGGACTCTTTTTTTCCCTTTAAATTGCAGCTCTTATTTTGTTGGCAGTCTCGGAGACTTCTGCTGTCTCTTCATTGTTGTTTTCTACCTTCAAGAAGTTCTCCAGTGATTGTGTTTTATTCATTTTGACCAGGGTTAGCTTGTGGACTTTACAAAACTGTGACTGAGACAAGATTGCAGAGTGGGGAAGAGGCAGGAATGGAAGCAGTAAATACATGAATTGAGCAGGCTACATTCAGATTAAAATAAGTGCCAGATTCTGACCTAAAGCCTGCCACTTGATGTAGCTTAACTGTCACTTGCTACTCATGGGTAGCGTTTTGATATGTGTTTGCAAGCAATTCATTCCTTATGGTCTCTTTAAAGTGAGACCTCTCTGCTGATGTTGATCTGTCTTTACAGGCACTCCCTAGCACCAGAATCACTGCCTCATCTCCATCGCATCTCCATTGTAGGCATTGGATTCTCATAAGGAGTATGTGGCTTAGATCCTTTACATGCACAGTTCACAGCTGGGTTTACACTCCTAGGAAAATCTGATACTGCCACTGATCAGATAGGAGATGGAGCCCTGAAAGCAAGGTGAATGGGGAATGACTGAAAATACACATGCAACTTTGTTCACTTGTCAACTGATTGATTACCTCTTGCTGTGTGGCCTTGTTCCTACAGCCGATGGGGAAACCTGATTTAGGGATACAGTATTTGTGAATGGCAAATAGTAATACATAACACTTCTTTCCTTAAAATGGTTTGTTTTCTTATGAATGGTTTCGGCTGAATTAGTCTAAGCATTTCTGAATTGGGCTCCTCTTTTCCATCCAGGCCCTTGTAGTGCTTCCATTCCACAAGAGTAAGGACTCAGGTGTCAGAATTAAGGACTTGAACCCAAAACAAGAAAGCACTTACCCTTCTTTACCTGCATGTTCTTTCTATGTGAGAAGGGGATGTTATGGACTAAATTATGTCTCCTTTATATCCAGTTCATGTGAGAAAATCCCAGCATCCAGTACCCCGAAAGATAAGGCCTTACAGGAGATAAATTTGATTAAATGAGGTTTTATGGTGGGTCCTAATCCAAAATAATTGTTTTCCTTGTGAGAAAAGGTGGTTATAGCTGAGGTACTTCTTTATTTTTTTCATTAAGTTAATTGGTACATTTTAGGTATACAATATGATGACTTCATCATTTGTAATTTGCACCTTTACTTGATATATCTTGGTTTTTATTTTTCCCCCTTCCCCTGCCCCTCCCTTCAACCACTCCACCCCTCCCTATTTACAAAGATTTTGTTTCCATTTTTTTCTTTTTCTCATATTTTTCCTTTCTCTTCTTTCCTTTCCCCCACCCCTCTCATTTTCCCTTCCCCTTTGCTCCTTTTCTTCCTATTTCACAATGTTTATTATACATTTTGATCCTCATTTACACTTTCAGTTTCTTACACCAGAGAAACTATTCGGTATTTACATGTGTGTCCTATTCCTGAAGATACGGGGAGAAGATGTCTAGTCCATCTACGAGCCAAGGAGAAAGCCCTCAGAAGAAATGAACCCTATCGTCACCTTCATTTTTGACTTCCAGTGTCCACAACTGGGAGGACATACAAGTCTTTGTTCAGGTGGCCCAGTCTGTGGTATTTGCTATGGCAACCCTAGCAAACTAATGCAAGAGGGTAAAACAGCGATCAAAACTTCAAAGGTTGTCTTAAGAAAGAAGTGAAATTGGTAGATGCTAATTAACGCTATAGCCACTAAATTTTACTACTCTCTTCTTCTATCTTCCCATTCTCTATTTCTGCCTTCAACTTAGAGGACGGTTCCTCAAGAAGATAATTTCATTCAAAAGTGAAAGAGTAACACCATCAGGTTTATTTATCTATCTATCTATTTATATTTTAAATTTAAGCAAAAGCCTCAAATGCTCCTCCTTTTTAAGAGATCAAATCCAACATGAATACGCAGCTGTGTATGTGCGCTCAGGTCCAGGGACTTGTGTTTCAGCTGCATCTCTTCCTTCCTACTCTCCATTCTTGCTGCTCAGTCCAAGCAGAGATATGAGAAAGACGACCGATTAATGTGTGCAGGGGATATTCCCAAGCCGTCTTCTATTTTTTCTGAAGGATCATTTCTCTTGTTATCTATATTTAATAAAAGTCTTTATTTTATTCAATAGACTGTGCCGATATTACCCTGAGAATAGTTAGTATTTATATAGCAGAGTTCCCATGGAAGCTCAAAGCACTATATAAATATTGTCTCATTAAAAACTCATGGAGCTCTATGAATTAAGGTGGTGGCTGCTTTCATTTACCTGATGTGCAGATGAAGAAACAGAGGGTGTTTTTTTTTTGTGTGTGCAAATTCAGAAAATCTGGGAGAGACAGACAGAAAAGCAGCACCTTCTCAGATTTGGTGATAAAGCCTCAGGCTAGCACCCTAGAATTTTACAGACTGATGCCACAGACTGGGTTTTGATGAATAATTAAAACATTATAAAAATTAGGATTTTTTTTCTAGGACTGGAGCCTAGTGTTTTAGCTGGTGACAGTTGGGAAGTATCTGTAAAGTCTTGGGCTTTTATTACCATCATCATCATTATTGTTATTATTTTGCTGAGCTAACTATTGATAACTACTTGTTTATTCAGCACACTATTGATAGTTTCATTTTTTAATTGATCTTTTCAGTAACTGCTTATAGCAGTATCTGACAACAGCAGATTCCTTCCTCCACAACAAGGAACAGCAAGGTTGTGGAGTTCCAGTAAATCCCTTCTCAACAGCAAGGTCCCATCCTACAACATCAAGGTTGTACCCCAAGATAGAAAGTCCCCAACATCAAGATCTTACCTTAAAATATCACAGTCTTTCCACAGCATTCCAATCAACTGATAAGTTTGTTCTGGCCTAGTCCACAATGTCCTAATTCAAGAGTATAAACCTGCATTTATTTTTCCATTCTTTTAGTGTGTTGTTCTTGTGTCTTTATTTCTTCCTCTGCAAATCCTGGATGGTTTAGCTATAAGGCTACAAAACTAGTAAGTACACTTATTAAAGTTAATAATATTGATTAATAAAATTTGTATAATCAACAGCAAAGAATAGTAGCTGACTTTGCGCTCAAGCATTAGAAACACAGAGCAAGGCTGGAGGGCTGCTGGTGTTAAGGTAGCTTTGGCTCAGAACCTAACTGGTTAATGGAAATAGCAGTGGAGAAAGTATGCAAAAGCAGGCCACAGCTGAGAATGAATCCAGAGGGAAACTAAGACACTGCAGGTGGATTTCCTGCTTATGGGTCAATGCTGAACTGAAATTGTGACTGCAGGACTGACAGGGTTTTATTATAATGTCTCCCTCTAAATTCTGGTGAGTAGCTTCCCTGCAGACTAAGATAATGCCTATTGCTGAACATCTGCAGTTGTTCAAAGGGCTATTACTTTTGGCTGAAAGCTTTCTGATAGAGGATACTTCATTAGAAAGTGAAATAGCAGCCTTCACCTGCAGTGAGGTGGGGACACAGCATAGATTTTTAATTTGGCATTTTCACCACATAGCATATTTGGATGTACTTGGCTTACTTTGCTTAATTGCTTCTTGAGAGTCTTTGAGATTTGTCCTGTGGAAGGCAGTACGTCTGAAGTTCTTGTTCTTAAAATATAAAAATACTTTGCCCTCTGTTTTTTTTATACATTAAGACTATGTTTGCCCTGTTGCAAGACTCAAGATTGTAAATGCTTGATTTCCTTTCAGACATTTTTAAAAAGTCAGTGTTATTAATTCCATTATTGATCATTTAAAAATGGAAAAGATAAGAGAGACCTATTTTGTAATAAATAATAGCTCAATATCTCAAAAAATGTGTTATAAAAGAATTTGTTAGGGAGCATATGGAGAGATTCTATTAAAAAAAAAGTATGCAATTAAACAGTGCAAATGATGCCTTTCATCTCTACAGATAAGATTAGAAGGAAGTGTATGTAAACCTGGTACGAGTAAACAAAGGTAATGTCTAAGGACTTTGATCAAGACAGAGCATCCTGGGTCTGGGGGTGACCAACATGGGATGCCAGACACGTCATAAACCAGACCCCCTAAGGGACAGCAGGAAACTGACCCCTTGCCCACTTACTGTGCTTACAGTCCTCTCCACCGGTCTTCACAAAGTGTGCTCTTCACATGCTAATTGATAACTTGGCTAACAGCCTGGCCAGGAGCAAATGATATAACAAAAGGTGACCTTAGAACATTTCCTGCATAAGATAAGCACTGTGTTTGCAGTCTTGTTCTGTGAATTCCCTGACTTTTTGTTTAGAAAAACCTTATAAAAAGCACCTTAGCCCCTGAGCAGTTGCCTCTCTGAGCTACTTGTTCCAAGAGCACCATTTGGCCAGACTAATAAAGGTCTATTTACCATCTAGCCCGGTGTGTTCCCTCCTGGGTTTCTTGTTCCTCCATCTTGCTCCCGGAGCCTTGCAGGGTCTTAGGACCCAGCCTCTTGGAGGTCTTTTTGACTGTTTATGCTCCGTGGAGTAAAAGTGAGACTTTACGTCTTACAAGGTGAGAGGGACAAGAAAATCAGGTTATGAGGGCATGAAGGCTGCTCAGTTATTGTGACTGTGATGGATACACTGGACTCTCCCAAGTCATCGTTCTTACAATGTAATAGCTCACTCATTAATGGCCCTTTTTATATACTGAACATTGTTGTAAGTACTACATACACAGTAAATCATTAAGTCTAATTATCAGAATGGGTTCCCATTTCTTTTCATGCTCACTCTATATACATATATGCAGAAGAACACATGTGTATATGCACTATGCATAATACATATGCATATGTCAGCTTTTGAGTTTTTCAATCAAGGAAATTTACATCCTGTCACCTTTGACAACTGTCTCTGTGAAACCTCACAGTGACTGCTCATGAGATGCCAACTGACACGAGAAGGACTTCCCAGGCTATGTTTTTTTGAGTCTTATTACAGTTTTATGCTTGCCACATAAATGTCTTTTTGTCTATTTGAACATAGAATGATTTTTACTCACTTGCTGTGCCAGGAGGCTCACACAGACCTGACACAGAGGATGTGCTCATGTTTGCTGAGGACAGAGAACCCAATTGCAGCTTTCAACAATATGGGATTGGGTTTGGCAGAGTTCCACAGAACATGTAAATATCTCCAAGATTATATTTTACATTTTCCTTTGTCAAGGCAAGATCTTTACCCATGGTGAAAATGCCAACAGCAAATGAGTATATAAATATATCTAGAAGGTGGAAAATGAGATGATGTATGTAATTAGACACTTAGTGAGAGAGCAAGTGAATATGCTGAGATTTCCCTCATGAGGTTGGGTTATTTCATCTTTTTACTTTAAAATAACATATTGATTTGTGAAAGTGTAATGTAGCTCCTTATAACTTTAAAAAATTATTTCCACTTATTTCAGTGAAATCATTATTGATCCATAGGTTAATAGAGGAAAAAGTTCTTCCTTGAGCATCTCTCATTTTTGCAAATGAAAAAACTGAAACCCAGATATGTTAAATCGTTCAGTCAAAGTCACATATTATATTACTAGCAGAACTGTATTTCTAATTTAGAATACATCTTGTATTGAATTAAGATTAAGGGTCTACCACATACTCTGCTCCTGATTGGAACTCAGTAGATATTGTTTGGATGTTATGGTTGGACACTGACCTATCAGAAAAAATGTTGGCTTAACTGACTGGTGTGGCCATAGTGTTGCACTGACTGAGCACCCTGAAAGCTGTGAAACTAAACATCTTGTCTATGTCAAGGAGGAAAGTACTCCAAGTTTAGGGTTCATTTAGTTCAACCCCTGCTCTGTCTACCTATGTCCCAGTCCACAATTTCAAATCAAGAAGTAGAAGTCAAGCTGGTAACTTTGGTTTGTTGGTATTTTCTACTACATCATGTTTAAATATATACATAGCACCTCAGTGAGATTATAGTAGAGAGAGGGATGAATTTAGTTCTTGGTAATAAAATGGTTGACCAACAAGGTAGAGGCAAGTTAGTCCTATGGAGAGAATAACTAAAGGCGTAACCTAAACCATAGGCAGAGTCCAGAGTGAAGCTCAACCTATAAGAATGTAAGAAGTTAGGGAGTTATTGATATCATGAGAGTCTATGAATAAAATGAATCACTTAAAATTTAAATAAGTCCTTAAAGCATTTCATGAAAAAGGGTTCTCGGGGTTACAAGGAAAAGAAGTAGATGGAAGGAGAAGATAATAGATGTAATTGACTCACCAGCCAGTATCTTCACTAGTGGTCTTTGGTTTTAACCACCTCATACCTCCATAGAGTACAAATTTACTGACGCATAAAGTAGCAACCTCCTTGGCAATGAGATTAAAAAAAAATTCTGTAAAGGAAAGTGTGCAACCTGTTGAACTGCTTCTCACTTAGTTTTGGAATGTATCCCACAGGGATAAATATAATCTGGAAGTAATAGTTTGTAGAATCTGGAAGTAATAGTACAAGGTTTTCGTTTTAGATTTGAAGCTGATCAACATTAAACTGACACAAAAAGAATAAACTGATTTCCCTTTTGCCAGTAGGAATGATGGAGAATGCCTAAACCAGGGTGAAATAGAGGTTTCTTCAGAGTCTGGTACTAGCTCCCATTCTTTTAAAATGAATGGCAGGTGTTCAACCTATCAAATTAAGATACACTTGACTCCTTCCCCTGCTCCTCTTACTGTCGAGAGCTACTTTGTGACTCATCCCTACACTAGGGATTCAGCAGAGTAGAGGTGCTAAGTGAAAGGTTCTGTAATGTACTCAAAGCCAAGATCAAATGTTTTAAAGACGATGTTTAGATGATTTTACCACTGTGTCAATTGATATATATATATATAAAATGATTCACCTGCATTCACAAACTTCTCAATGTTTTATTAAATAAGAACAGCTATATAATGCACATCTGAAAATCCACTGAGCTTTCCTAAGAAGAAAAAGTGGCTTCTGATGTATTCTTACCTTTTTAAATCTTCTATTCTTGTAGGCACTTGGAGTGTATCTGCCAGTTTGTTTGCCTAACTTGTAAATCATATGAATGTGTTTATTCGTTGACCGTCCCCGCCAGGTCTCACTAAATTATTGATCCTCCACAATTTCACACCTAGGCACTTACTGCTGCAATGCTCAGATCTTCTGAAACCTGAGTTATAAGGCCCCGACTCAACTCATAAACGAGCCTGGAGTTGAGTTGGCTCTACACAGGGGAATGGGATGCTGAGCTTCTTTCTTTCCATTACTGCCCCTGAACCCTGGGGAGGAACACCCTTATTGTGGCTCCTTAATCGTCTGCACTCTGACCTAGCTGTGATTTGACATTCATTCTGACTTAGTGGAAGGCAGTGTGGACCAGACAAAGGGAAAGCAGACAACCTCAGTAAGAAGTTAACGAATATTTAAAACAGCGTTATCTTTGCACGCGACTGGTAAATAGTGATTTGTTGTGCTTAGACTGGATGACTTTTGCATTTATTTTGCCTTTCTCTTTTGAATGTCTAAACACACAAAGAAAACACCTTTAACCTCATAACCTTCCATTTCCACTACAACTATCTATAATTTGGTTTAGTTGCTGACATTTAATAACATAATAAAAAAGGATTGCATTTGAATTTGTAATGTCTAATATTTTATTGTACCTTCTAGGTACATGAGTGGGAGCTATAATTATTGAGTTTTCTATTTCTTACATGTAGTGTATTCAGAGGTAATTTACCCATGTTGGATCTTTAGTTCCTCAGTTCCTGAATGAAAGCTTGGGTTAAATCAGAGTGTAGGCTTCATTTGGCTAGCGATTAATAAGCAAGGCAGGGCTGAATACCACCTTATAATAATTAAGCTTTTGATATTTGGATAGCAGGTGATTCTTTTCCCAATAATTCATATTTTTATTTCTTTTCAAAAGAAGCATAAGATCTAGTGACACTGGAATAACAGTCATTTGATGGCAAGAAAGTGACTATATCATTTTGATGGGGTAGATGACCTTCAGTTTGCCATAGTCTGCCAGCTTCTTGCCAAATTCCAAACACTTGCTTTGCTTTCCTACTTCCAGCTTATTTTGTTCATCTGTATTGCTTCTCTGCTTCTTACAGGCATCCCCTTAGTCCAAATTCTTAAAACTCCATGATTCAAGACTATTTCTAAAGAGAGATCAAGAATAACTTAGCTATACAAGATATTTTGTTAAGTCCTGAGTTATTTTTAAAATTGCTAAAATAAGTCCTGAGCTGTTTTTGTAAATTCCTAGAAGATGTATTTGATGGCTTTGGGAATATGTGCAGGAGGCTGGTATTGCGTTAGTTATCAGTTGGGTTCCAGTCAGGCTGCCCACAGTTCTTTTCACATAGAATTCTCCAATACAGCTGTTTACCTCATCAGACTAGGAAGGAGAGTTCCTCCTTTATTCTGTCAGACTGAGTCACATAAACCCTGAACTAATATTTGAAACATCATGCTATCGCCTCTGGACTCTGGTGGGAGGGGACTAGATGCAGGTGTAACTACTGAGAGATATGAATTATTAAAGGTTATCTAGGATATGTCTAACACATTAATTAAATTATTTTAAGTATTTCAAGAAACATTTATTTAGCACTTATATTCAGCCTTCACTCAGTGAAAAAAATTAGTAATAAATATTAAAAAATACAAAGTTGAATAAGATACAACTTGTCTAGAACCTTACAATCTAATGGGAAAGCACAAGTGAACTTGTAATTTTATATACTCTCAAATATTTTGTAAATGCTTCAATTGTTCTGACAGTCTGAGAGGTTAGAATGTGTGCATTAGACTATATTAAGATAGAAAGTTACATTTTTTAAACATGACTATTGTGCATAACATCTTCCATTCTCCATTCAACACTGCTAATGCAAGTAGGATATAAAGGGTAAAACATTCACTGCTAGTCATAGACTAGGTGATCAATAGATGTTTTGAAGGTCTTTGCTTATTTTTTTTTTTTATGGAGCAGGCAGACTGTTGGTGGAAAAAGGCGATATAGATCCAGCACGAGTTATTCGTAAATGCATTAGTATCACTGCAAGTTGCTTAGGGTGAATTGTTTATGAGAAAGAAAATAAAATGCTTATCAAAAATAAGATATCATGCTATCTTACTTGAGCTCCTCACTGCCTAATATGTATCTTACCCTGACCAAACTACCACAACATTGGGGGAAGAAATATTTCATATTCCAAGTGCTAACACAAACTCCTACAAATCAGATTTCAGTCAGGTGATTTACTTGCAACAACTAAAGGATGCAAACACATAGAACACCTGGGGCTATATAACATCTCTACTTAATGTGATTGATACCAGAACTCTCACTGGGCACTAATGAGATCTGTGATTACTGGAGAGGCAGCATGTGGTCTTTAATTAGGTGGAAAAAGTGCTTTGCTCAGTTGCATTATGACATTCTTAGCAGCGAGAAAAATGGAGCACTATGCATGCTGCACTTAAAATTATCTCCTGAAGCTTGTTCTACAAAGTCAGAAGAATTTTCTGTGTACTTGAATCTACTGTCAATATATATGCTTATGTACATAGCACTATTTACACATACATATAAGAGATGCTCTTCCTTATTTTTTGTAAACCAAGTCATACCTTGTGCAATTTTCTGTTTTTAGAGATGAATATATGACCATGTTTGTCTTTTTTTAAATTCACATTTTGTGGGCCAGATATTCCAATTTATTTCTAGCCTGTTCTCTTGTCATTGAAGGGGATCCCCGTTTTACAGAGGAAAACAAGACTAGGATGTTAAAGATCCGGCTGCCTCCTGGTGATTACAGCTTGATATGAATAAAAAGGACAAGTATGAATATAAATATGTCAACTATAATAGTGAGGAAATCAGTGGCTTGTATTTTATTACCTCAGTCAGCACGTTTGCGTGTGCATGGGGATCAGTGGGTGAGCCCCGCAGGTTCTTATCTTGCCTTGCAGCTGGAACAATGCATTTGTAAATAGCACCATGCATATTCAGTGCATTCCAACTGGCTAGGGACTGTCTGGCTGATCAATTTGTTTGTTTGTTTTCCCCTGTTTTCATTAGTGTATGTTTGCAGTAAATAATAATATATACATCATGGGAAAGTGCCAGGAGGCATTTTGCTAATCACTATTACATGGGAAATTTGTACAGACATATCCAATCTTGATCCTTTTCATTTCTCCGTCTTCCTCCTATCTTCCTTCATCCTTAGAGCCTCTTCCCAACTCCACAGTGTCCATTGCTTTGAGTTTGGATTTCTTTCCAGGTATTTAATCACATATGGTACCATCAAGATATGACTTCGTTTGCAAATACCTCTTTATTTAAAATCTTCCCAGAATCTTTGTTGGGTGACTCTGCGAAATAATTTGGTGTCAGCTCTTTATTCCAAATTGCCCTGCTTTGTAATTTTGCCAGTGCTGGGCCTCAGTATCCATTGTATTATTGTGTCAAATGTGAATGCATTGGAGGTAGCAGTGTTTTAAATTAAATTTTATGAATACTATGACATATTATGGAGAGTTTTGTGCTTGGAGTAGTTTCCTTCATGCCAGCAGGCTTTTTTTTTCCTTCCTAAGTTTATTGGTACATTATAGATGTATATTATGATCACATTGATCATTGGAAATTTGTATCTGTACATGATATATCTTGGTTCTTCTTTTTTTAAAACCATTTCCCTTCCCTCCCTTCTACCCCTCTACTTCTCCCTTTTTACAAAAACTTTTTTCCCGTCTTTTCTCATATTTTTTCTTTCCCTTCTTTCTTTTGCCCTATCCCCCTCCCTACTTCCCCTTCCCCTTTGGACCTTTTTTTTTTTTCTTATTTGACATTATCTATTATACATTTTGGTCCTCATTTACACTTTCAGAAGGATTTTTAGTTGTTAGTTTCTTGCCTAATTCATTTCTCAACATGCTGCAGAATCAGACTGTAAAATGTTGCACAGACATATGGAAATGAAACAACAGTAACAGGAAGAAACATTTGTAAAGTGGGTGTGTAAATGAACAGATGAGTCAATAGCTTGGAATTGGAAAAGTGTCATTTAGATCAGGTCAGGTTAGTCTTGAAAGTGAAAATACGTTCAGATCATATCTTTTGTGGGCAATTCTCTTCTGATTATGTCATAATCTGCTTAATATACAACATTATAATAGTCTGGATCAAGTTGAATTAATCAATGAGTTTGTTTTATAAATGTTTTATGCAATAAACTGTTGGGTAAAAACTGAACATATAACATTTACTATTGTGAAATCTACAGTCTCGTGATGCTTACTCAGACAAAGAAAGCAGTAAGTATAAAATCAGTTGAGACCCATTAAAGGATCCAGGGGTGGTGGCCCACCTAATCCCAGCTATTGAGGAAGCTGAGATAGGAAGATCGAAAATTCATGGTTATCCTGGGTAATTTAGCAAGACTCTGTCTCAAAATAAAACTAAAATCAAAAAAAGAGAACTGTGAGTGTAGCTCAGCTGTAGAAAGCTCACCTACTGTCTCATACTAGGTCCTGAGTTCAATCCCCAGGGAGAGGGGGTGGGGGAGGGAGAAGATGTGGAGCGGAGAGGAAAGAGGAAAAAACCTTTGAAAGATGTTACTTGTGCACCGAGTGTGAAACTATCAGACAGCAAAGACCAATTTTTTGGAAGTCAAGTGAAGTGAGCTCTTAGTATGGCAAAAAAGAATGTGTAGCCTCGGAGAAAAAAGTAGAGCATTTTGCTAATCATTATTACAGCTGTCCTGGGTCAGTTTCCCAAGAAGCAGAGCTTGAGAAGAGATTCTTATGCATGTGATTTATGGACAGTTCTCAGGAAAGGAACTCTAGGGGGAACAGGAGGGGACAGGGAAAGATGGGAGGTAAGGAGTTGGCCTCAGCCTGTCACTGCAGGGAGCTCCGCAGTGGGATTAGTACCATATAATTGTCACATGTGGGGCTGAGGAAAGCTTTTGTATCCAACCTCAGTCTAACTTGGCTCTGGATGTGGCTTTTTTGGGGGTGAGCAGCAGCTCTCATCCCTTCAGGCAGTTGTTCAAAAACAGTCAGAGATGTCAGCTGCTTGTGGATCACTTTCTCTGCAACTGGGAGCTGAATGGGCACACTGCCCTGGTACAGCAATGACTATTGTTTCCTGCATCCTTCCTGTATCTTCAGAGCTCTTACAAGCATTATCCGTACATAAGATGTATTAATTCTGCAAGGTAGGTAGTAACATCGATCCTGTAGAGATGTGAGAAAACTGGAGCACAGAGAAGTGTAGCGAACTAATAAAGGTCACACAGCAGGGATATGGCAGGGCCATGGTCTGGACCCACTCGATCAGAATTTTTTTTTTTTTTTTTTTTGCCCGCGGGTCACCCACGCAC
>NW_022900915.1:31351761-31371634 GCF_012274545.1 Fukomys damarensis | reverse complement strand
CAGAATTTTTTTTTTTTTTTTTTTGACCAGGGATCAAACTCAGGTCCTTGTGCTTTCCAGGCAGGTGGCAGAACCACTGAGCTAAATCCCCAGCCCATTTTAAAGACCCTGCTGCCTTGGCTCTCTGATACCTGCTTGTAGCAAGCAATGTCACCTCAAAGGGGGGAAAATGAGCCGTAATTTAATTGTCATTTGTTTCTAATTTCTTCATAGAAATAATGGTTTAAGTTGTGATTGACTTGCTGTCTAACAGGACTGAGACTTAACGGGTTTCCAGGAAGACACATTCCCACCGTCGCACAGCGGTACTGACTCCTAGACATCACTACTTTCCCATTTTCTGGGAAAGGCCACATTTTTCATATCTCCTAATGTCTGCTTCTGTCTCCAAGTGGATTGTGTGCCCTCATGCTTTCTGGATTTCAGCCACATATTCACTTTGTGAATGAATCACATTCTCTCCTACCACAGGATGTTTGCTGTTCTGTCAGGCTAAAACGTGGCTCCTGCTGGCATCATCCTCCCGCTGTGTTTAGTTACTTCATGATTCTACAAAGCCAAATGACTGAGTTTCACGTCCTCTCCTTCCTGTTCCTTTGTCTAGGCTAGGGCTTTTTACCATGGTTGTCACTGGACCGCACCCTTTTCTTCAGAACTCCTATCTCATTTCACATGTATACATACATACATACGTGGATAGATTGTTCAATTCATGTCTTTTCTTTCTCCTGGACTATTCATTTCTTGAGGTCAGGACTGCAGTCACTTTACTGACTATATGCCAGTGAACATAGTATCTGACACACTGTGGATTTTCAATAGATATGTTATAAATCAATGAATAATAGAAAGAATGCACACTGCCTGTCCCCAGGCTTCTCACACCAGACTTGCCTTTCTAGTGCAGCTGTTTCTTACTCTGAGGTTGGGTTTATACCTCAAAGACCTGTACCCAGTGGGCAGGCAAGTCTCACTTACAATGTGGAACTTCTTGCTCTGGCCTAGCTGAGCCCGCCAAGCTCTGAGTTGGTCTGGAGAGTCCTACTCTCTAGCTTTTACCAATGGCGCCACTGAAACTTGAATGAGACGCACTGGCGAATAAGGTACCCGTGGGTACCATCACCATACTCTACTGTATATGTCTTGGGTGGATGTCTTTGGAGCATTGCAAGGCTGCACTGTGCTTTACAGGTCTGTCTCTCTCTGATGCTAGCCAATGAAAACACATCCATTTGAGAATTTGAATATTTGTACTGATATTGTAGCACAACACCTTAAAGCAAAGAAGATAGGTGCTTAAGATCTTTTAATAATACACTCCAATTAGCTATGAATAATTTGTTCTGTTGGTGTGTTCTTATTAGCAACAAATTTAAAATACTTCCAAACAAAAGATTTGTGATGAATGACTTTCATTAGGAATTGGAAAAGGAATCAAAAATATATCTACACCTGTGTTTTTCAGTTATATTCTCAGGTTGATTTTCTGTAGTAGATATGATTTTTTTTTTTGGTACCGGGGATTGAACTCCAGGTCCTTGCACTTGCAAGGCAGGTGGTGGAACTGCTGAGCTAAATCCCTGGCCCAGATATGAATTTTAAAGTACAAACATTTTAAAAGTTGAGCTGGATAATAGCTTTAACCCTCTACATTTTCTCTGTACTTTTTTTCTTAAACAAAGTGTGCCTTACTGACTTAAAATAATTTGAGGGAGATACTATAAAGTAGAATTAATTCTATGTTGAATATTCAGTCCTTTTCCTCAAGAATTATTTACTATGCATCAACTCTACTAGAACCTTATTATCTATTATTTAAACTATCAAATACTTCACAGTGTGGGTTGTATCCAGATTATGAAAAAGGAAATATTAAAGTTCTTAGGGACATGTTCATTATTCTGAGACTAATCTTTACTTTTACTTTTACTAATCAAGCTCAGTAGGTCATTTATATCTCTTCCTTGAGTAACTTAACTGGATATTGAATTGGGGCCAGCCTGTTAGGGAACACTCTGGCTGCTAAAATGCCAAGAATCATTGAATATGATATGGGATAAAAAGATGTAGTCCAGTTTGCCAAATTGCAACTGGGGACCTACATATAATGTAATGGCCTGTTTTGCAATTTAAATATTTCAAGATGGAAAACATTACTTCTGATATTTGTCCTACCTGATAATTCTCTAAGCTCAACAAGATGCTCCAAAATTATAGTGCATTTTGTTTTAAAATTATTATTGTACCCATATTCCTATATATGTGAGAAGAAAACAAGTACTGTATCTAAAATGGAGACCCTTGAATAGACCTCTCATGCATAAGTTTGTTTTTTTATAGTTACTGTTATGGTATGAATGTTTTAGTCTCCACAAAATCCATGTGTTGAAATTTTAACTCCCAAGGTGATGATGTTAGTCTGTGGGACCTTTTGGGAACAGATTAGGTCACAAGAAGGAGTCTTAATGAATAGGTTAAAGCTCTAATAAAAAAGGCCCAACCAAGCTCATTTGCTCCATCCAGCATGGGGTGACATAGCTAGAAGGCACCATCTGTGAACTCTAGGACAATTGTGCACCAGATCTGCTGTTTGAATTTTGGACTTCTCAGACTCCACAAATGTGAGAGATAAATTTCTGTTTTTCATAAATCACCCAATTTATGATAGTTTGTTACAGTAATTCAAATGAACTAAGACAGTCACCCAGGACCAGAACCCAACAAGTCCCCTGGGAATAAGTAAAGTGATTATCTAATTTGTTAATCAAATTGAAATAATTTTGAGAGTAAATATTCTTAAAAGTTATACTGGGACAAAGCTGGGACTATTCTATGTATTAAATATACAGGAATCTTAGAAGTGAATACATTCAAAATTTTAGATAATTCTGATTCTGTGTCTGAGATACTACATTTATTTATTTAGTTTTTCTTTTCCCATATCAGGGATCAAACTCAGGACCTTGCACTTGCCAGGAAGGTGTGGTGCTACTGAGCTAAATCCCCAGCCCCAGTACTACATTTATGAATGATAGTATTTTTATTTATGTTTATATTTAGGTTCTGTTTAGAAATATTTTCTTTTATCTTTACAAGTTCATAAGAAGTTTTGATGTGCGTGTGTGGTACTGGGGAGGGTGTGGAACTCAAGGGCATTCTACCACTGAACCGTATTCTCAACTCTTTTTATATTTTTTTGAGTCAGGGTCTTGCTAATTTGTCCAGACTTCTCATCCTCCTTCCTCACTCTTCTGAAGGAAATATTGTCATAATAATATCTTTCAGAATATTATTTATGAACACAAACTCTATAGGCTTATGCACATAGAACTAGTCATTTATTTATGTAATCTTTCATAAGTCAGTTGAGTACCTTCTGTATTCAAGACAGTGTACTAGATTTGGGGGCAATGGAGGAAGAAAAAGGAGACAATCTCCCTACCTTTATGCTTATTTTCATATATTGTACGAAGTAGACATTAAGAATAGTTACACAAATCATAGTCAATTAGAATTATGTTGAAGTAAAAAACAAGGTGTACATAGGACACCAGGGGGAAAAAACCCAGAGATTCGACCCTATTAAAGATTGAGATAAGCATTTCTCAACAAGTGGTAATTGTGCTATGATTTAAAGGAAGACGGTAGTGATTATTTATGATAAGAGTGCAAATTAGAGGTGACAGTTTGCTTAGCTACCATCCAGCCCAGGAAGCCCAATTAGTTTGGTGGACAAACCTTGGTGGCAGACTGGGATTCTGAAGTTTTCTTAGCAGATAGTTTTGTTTTCTGAGTGTGGTAAGTGTGTTTATAATATTCGACTGAATTCTGGAGAAGGAAGAGTAGGCTGGAGAGCACAAGTTGGTGATATAGAAAGAGAATAGGGAGAGTAAAAGCAAATGGTGGATCAAGCAGGGATGTTCAGATGTGATGTGTGGAAAATGTACAAATGTGATGACTACCTCTCAGTAACCTGCAGTAAATGGTTTGGCTGTGGAAGTAGACTTGGATTTGGTGCACTTGGGCTGGCCAGGCAGAGAGCAACGGTAGCCTGAGAAGGCCCTGCCCTCTTTAGTTCACAAATATATATTCAAAGGTATTTACCAGTTTTCCTCATGCTTTCTGTCATTTCTTTCTTTTAATTCTTATTGTAATTTCTCTGCAGTTCCCAGAAAATAAGACACAGCAATGTTAATGTAAAATGATTCCCTTTTTAACTGTCCCAATAAGTTTCTTAGTTCAATCAACTGCACTTCATATGCCTCTCCACCAATTTTGGGACACTTTGAAACACAGAGGTCTGTATTTGATCTGTTCATCCGTGTAAAAGGGTGTGGCTGTAAGGTTATTAAGTGAATAAAGTGTGGAGTGTGTGAGTGCGGGTGTGCTCATGTGCATGCAATACAGGAAAGTAGGAGATAGTTTAGCACTGTCCAGCCCTGAAGCTATTTACAATTCACAAATAAGGATATATGCTTATAATAAAATATAAAATCAAGAAAGACAGCACCTTAAATTTAGATTCCAAATTTTCTTTAAGCTAGTAGCTATATTTATTCTCAATTTATCTGTGTCTTTAAACATTTCATTTATTTATTCTGCCTCAGTGTCTTCTATGACTTCAAAATACCCTTTATGTAATTCAGCCCAGTGCTGAATAGTATGACCAAAAACTATCCATGACTTCTATTAAATTATACTTTGAATAATAGCTCTTAAGTGAAAATTGTGACCGCATATCTGAAGGAGTAAAGGAAATGTCTATGAGCATTGCCAGTTGAATGCAGAAGGAAAATGTAGAGGTGAAAAAGTTTCCAGGGTTATTTCTGGTTCAATTCCCTGACTATCTTTTTAGGTATCTGTATGAATACAGGATTTTCTCATTGGCTAGCCTAAAATGACACAGAGCTCTGACTTTTGTGTTCTTTCTTTCTGGGGACCATTTCACTGCATTCCTTTTCCCCCAGGACAATAAAACTCTTTATTTCCTCATTGCTCAATGGAGGGCCCATATGGGCCGGATAATAATGAGCTGGCACAAAGCCTCTATTTCTGGAAGGCTCAGTGGATTCAGGGAAGTCACAAGGTTTGCTAAAGTAAATTCCTTTTTGCTTGCAATTGATCCCCCAGGTAATGTAGACCAAAGAAGAAAGATTCAACTTTAGGCATTAGTGAAAAGACCTCATGATCTGGAAAGGAACTTTGTTCAAGTAAGGGCATGTCAGCCTCAGAGGTTTAAAAAATGAATCACAAGTTTCATACATTTTAGTGAAGTGCCACTGAAATGTCTTGACATGAGTTGGTTGTATAACATAAAATCACCTTTCATTGATTCTAAGCCAAAGCGTTCACATTAGAGATTCAGCTGGAAACTTGCCTAAATGTTTAAGGGATTATTTCTCCAAATCCTGGGGACATGGTGTGAATACTAATTGTGTGACTAACGAGAAGAAAAGCTGGGAGCAGTGAAGGTTTCTGTCTCTATCCAGAGATGAGACTTTAAGGCAGCACTGAATTGGGAGCAGAGCATTGTGAAGACTGCTGTCCCCTAGGTGTGGGTGGCGTCTCCCTTCTCCTGATTTCTCCCTTTGACATAGATCATAAAATGCACTTTCAGGAATAGCTGTAATATTTGCACAAATTTAAAATAATTATTTTTTATCTTTATTGAATTTATTGGTATATTTTAGGGGTACAATACAGTTACATTCGTCATGGGGATCTTGTACCTTTACATGACTCACCTTGGTTCTTATTTTTACCCATTCCCCAGCCCTCCCTTCACCACCTCCACCCTTCCCTGTTTACAAAGACTTTGTTTCTGGGTTTTTCCTTTTCACATATTTCAAAGACTATCTTTGCAAAAACCAACAGCCAAAATCATTATTATTTTTTAATTCACTGAGCCATCAGAAGAAATGCACTAGGCTCATTGTACGTACAATATGCAGATGAAGTTAAAAGATCAAGCTAGTATTCTATTGTGCGTTTTGTAATCATGTGACACCAAAATGCTAAGTAGGAGCTTAGAAGCCTATAACAATTTGCTTGTGTTAGTTTAATCTCCAGAAAATAGTTATCTCTAGTGCTTTAATGTTAATGGATTTTTACACTTTTCAAAATTAAAATATTACTTATAGGCAGAAAATGCAATCACTGGTATTGTTCCTGTTCTCCCTCTAAAGCATTTTTCAGTGACATGATTTTTAAGCCATAAACCTGACCTACTACATTATTAGATTCTAGATACATTTTGTTAATTACTATATTCCCAGAAAATCTCAATAATTCATTTTGAATGGGTGCCTATGTTGAAACAATAGAAGCTTGGGGTTAAGATAAGACAGGAAATAGTTTTTCCTCCGTATTCCTTGGCTATGGCCTCCAAGTATCACTCTACTTTGTTAGAATATATGTTGCAAGAAGAATGATAAAGATGTGAATGACAATATTTAGTTGTGTGAATAGAAAACTTGGAAGGAGTGTGAAAATTGTTCTCAAATGATTGCGTATTCCATGGCTTTGTTGAATGAACAAATGAAAGGAGAAATGAATAAATGAGTGAATGAATGAATGGAAAGCACCTGGAAGGATCACACAGCAGCTGAGATGCTCTTTACCCTTAGGAGATGCACATGAATGAAAAGGCAATTATATTGTAGTATGGCAAGTAAGAGTTAAAAAACTAATTCCGAGTAGCTCAGAATAGGTCAGAAGCAAAGTGGGCATCAAGTTTTAAAATGAATTTTATGTCCAGCGAGTTCCCAAGTCTGATACTCAACTCTCATTCAATTTAACATGTTTGCTGAATACCTGCTATGTGCTGACCACCCAGAGTAATATTAAACGAGGGCCTGCACGGTGGTGTTGGAATAGGCAGCATAAGGATGATGAGAAAACACAGTAAGTTGTCCTCTAGTATGTGGTTAGCACTCACATCGGCAAACGCATTAGGAGAGGTTGCCAGTGTGGAAGAATCTAGGAGTTAGATTGATATGATCAGTAATTCAACTAGAATAGGTTAAACATTTTCCCTAAATAGTTGGTGATACCTCTATGACTATGGGCTTATTCTTCACTATACACTTAGCTTTCAGGGAGAGCATTTTGTGAACTGTATACTAATGTTTTCTACCACTCAAAGAGAGAAGAAATAGGTGCTTTTTCTATATTTACATTTATGTTAATTAATAAACATTTTATTGATTTAAATATTTTCTACCAACAAGTTGAGGATAGCATTATGGGCAATCCAGCACCGAGCAAGTTCTTAGGTATTTGCTGAGCAATGGCCCTCCCTAGAGTAGTAGCTTAACTTCTGGCCAGGTATTTCTAGAGTTATTTTTAGGAACTGGACTTAGTGCTGGCTACTTTTATACTTGGGGATAAGGGGCTTATTTAGGGGAGCTTAAATTACTTCATTAAGATTAACAATTTTATATGTTATAGAGAGTTTATGTTTGTGTTTCATAAAAAAGAAAGCTAAAAACCTCATGGAGACTGTTGGGAGAGTTACAAGTTCTGAGCGAGTCAAAGAGAAAAGAACTGTAGCAATTCAGGAACTAATAGAGTATATCACTGTTTTTATACCTAAACATTACTGCTTTTCCTCATTTGTTAAATAGACAGACACCTATTGTTTTACTCTATATTACAGAATTAAGCTAGGTTGGGAAACAATGTTGTTTTTGTTTTCCGTTGTAAAAGTAGTTTTAAAGTTACTGCCTTATACATTTATTGTAGAAAAACTGGAAAGTACAAAAATAAGACATTAATATGCCACCCTATTTCTATATTTTCTTATTGCAATATTACTTAATTTTCTAGTCCAGATGACTTTACTGGTACTTCTTTGTAGGAAAAGAACAAGAAAGTAGGAGATAAAGAGAAAAAACAGTACATAAAAATTATATGTATTTATGGGGTGCCATGTGATGTTTTGATAATTGTACATATTGTGTAAAGTTCAAATCTTGTTAGAAATATCTGCCTCCTCAAATAGGTATCATTTACTAGTGAAACATTTAAAATTATTTACTTTTAAAAAGCATATAGTACATTATTGTTACTTGTAGTCACCATACTGTACAATAGTATACCAGAACTTCTTTCTCCTATTTAACTATAACTTAGTATTTGCTACTTAATTTTTCCCTATTTCTTTCTTCCTTCTGCTCTTCCTGGCACTGGTAACACCATTCTAACTCAGCTTCTATGACATCAACTATTTTAACTTCCACATATGAATGAGACCATGTGGTGCTGGCTTATTTCACTTAACATAACAAAGTCCAATTCTATTCACATTTTCACAAATGACAGGATTTTATCACTTTTATGGCTGAGCAGTATTCGACTGTGTATATGTACCATTTTATTTATTCATTCATCAATCAATGGACACTTGGTTTCCATGTCTTGTCTATCGTGAATAATGTTGCAATAAACATGATATGCAGATATCTTTTCTACATACCAATTTTACTTCTTTTGAGAAAACGTTCACTAATAAGATTGCTTGATCATATGGTAGCTTTATTTTTAATTTTTAAAGGAACCTTCACACTGTTTTCCAAAGTGGTTATTCTAATTCATATTTCCTCCAATTGTGTATAAGAATTTCATTTTCTCCATAAACTCATGAGCAATGAGTGTATTATTTTGTTTACTTGTTTGTTTCTTTGCTTCATATTCTTTATAACGAGAGATTTGGACATATATACCAAGAAAGCAAAGTGCCTGATAGTAATCTAATGTATCTAGAACCAACTGGTCCATAACAACAAATTTGTTAAGAATGCACTTTGGAGACAGGATATTTCTCAAAAGAAGGTACAGAAATATTGCTTTTTAGCCTTTTGGCTAAGATCAAGTGTTGAAGACGTACACAAAGGTATATAAAAATGCTCAATATGACTAGTCATCAGAGAAATGAAAACTCAAACCACAATGAGAAATCATCTTACTATGCGAAGAATGGCTACTATCAAAAGTGTGTCCAAAGAATCACAACAAGCCAGGCACCGTAGAAAAAATATTCCTGAAATATCTAGATTTGTTGTCCCGACCCAGATTGCCCCTGAGAAAGACCTTACCCTCATGGTGAAATTGCTCTCTTGGACATTTTCTCATTGTCCTATTTACAAAGTATACCCTAATCTGAATAAACTCTCATCTTTCCTGTATTCCTTAGCTCTTGGTAAATTCATTTGCTGCCCATGTCACTGGCCTACCATATGCCACTTGGCATGGCAATTTCCACTTGTAGCCAAAGCATGGTACCAGACTCTTTGCTAATTGTCCATCTTTAAGCATGTAGAATACTGGACAAAAGTCTTCAGGTGTTGGAGAACAAGGAATACAGAAATAAAATCTCTAGGAGAAAAAGCAAACAAACACATCAAGGCCTACCATTTTTCCTGCTTACCATCTGGCCTTGGCTTCCAAGTGTCCAGGCAAGTTGGGTAAATCCAAACATGATCAACAGTCTTGTTAAATTGAAGAGCCAGAGATGAGAGTTTGAAGGGGTGTAGTGGATGGGTATTATTCATTGGTAGTTTTCTGCAAAATCTGCTCAAAGCATATGGACATGGGAAAGCTATCAGAGGCTAGAAAAAAATCACCAAAAATAAATTGAAAAAAATAATTTCCAGAGATTACATAAGACTAGAAGAACTTATATTTCACAAACCAGAGAGGAAATATAACATAATTTATAGAGAACTGTACAATCTTCAAGATGATTAGTAGTGGGAATAGATTAATATACCATTTAATAATGCCCTTGGCTTCCTTACAAATTGTATTAGCAAGATTTAAAAAGATCCAACTTGTTTTATGTAAATTAACTCTGGAGATGCTCAAAGGAATGCAACAAAATCTGGCAATAAGCAACATAAAATTCTGCTATTTAATAAGAATTAGCAGCCATACGTAGAAGCAGGAAAATATGAAAAAAGTTAGAAAAAATTATCAAATTCAATAAAAACAGCTCTAAAAATTACAGAGATGATGGAACTGTTAGATAAAGACATTACACTACCTACTATAAAAGTTTCAATATGTTCTGGAAGGTAGGAGAAAAGATAAAAATGATGAGAAGAGAATTAGAATATTTTAAAAATAATGCTGGGGATTTAGCTCATTGGTGCCACTGACTGCCTCGCAAGAGCTAGGTCCTGAGTTTGATTCTGGGTACAAAAAAAAAAGAAAGAAAAAAGAAAAAAAATAAAACTAAAAATAACAAGAACTAAAACACAGAATCATATAGTTTAAGTTTTGAGCTTTTTTTCTTGGTTACAGGATATATTTTTCTGCTTTTTTGTAGGCTCGATAATTTTTTTTTTTGTGAAAAGATAGGATTTTATGTTGTTGGTTGCTAATTTTGTTGCAAAATCAAACACTAGAGAATATGTAACTGGATTCTCTGAAGGATAGGAAAAAGTCAAGCAACATACTTAAATGTACAATGGGTGAAGATTTTACAAATTTCCTGGGATCCATACCTTATAGATCTGAAAGTCTCAAGGAATCCCAAACAAAATAAAACCAAATAGCATATCATATTCCAATTGCTGAAAACCAGTGATAAAGGTAAAATCTAATTTTTACCAGCTGTTCCTCAGATAAAGGTCTGCTACCTAGAATGAATAAAGAATTTAAAAAAGTTAGAAATCCCAAATTTACAGACCCAATCCAAAAATCGGCATCTGAAGTGAACAGGCATTTTTTTTCAGATAGAGGTATAAACAGTAAATAAACATATGAAAAAATGTTTGACATCAGTGGTCATTCAAGAGATGCAAATGAAAACAACACTGAGATTCTACCTCACTTCGGAAAGAGTGGCTGCTATAAAGAAATCAACCAATAACAAATACTGGCATAGTTATGGGAAAAAGAAATGCTTTTTCACTGTTGGTGGCAGTGTAGACTGGTGCAGTCACTGAGGAAATCAGTATGGAGATACCTCAAAGAGCCAGGATTAGAGGTCTCATTTGACCCAGCTATTCCCCTGCTGGGTATCTTTCCAAAAGAATTAAAACAACCATAACACAGTGATATATACACATCCATGTTTATAGCAGCACAGTTTGTAATAGCTAAAACTTGGAAACAGCCCAATTGCCCATCAGTTGGAGACTGGATAAAGAAGATGTGTTTTTTCTATAAAATGGAATATTACTCAGCCATAAAGAATGAGAAACTAGAGTCATGTGTAAATACCAAAGAGTTTCTCTAGTGTGAAAAACTAAAAGTGTTATTGGTTGATTTTTTGATGGTAGCTATTCTTTCTGGAGTGAGACAGAATCTCAGTGTATTTTAATTTGCATTTCTTGAATGGCTAGTAACATTGAACGTTTTTTCATATATTTGTCGGCTGTTGGTGTTTCATCATCTGAGAAGTGTCTCTTCGTTTCAAATGACCATTTATTTTTTTAATCTGAGTCTTTAAATTGAGGGAGTTCTTATTCTTTTGAATTTTGTATATGTTATAGATAGTAATCCTTTGAGTGGTAGCTAGCAAGAGTTTTTTCACATTCTATAGGTTATTGCTTCATTTTGTTAATGATTTTCTTTACTATGCAGAAGTCTTATAATTTGAAGCAATTCCATTTGTTGATTCTTGGTATTATTTCTTGTGCAACCCGGGTTTTGTTCAGAAAGTCCTGGCCTATAGTGTCTTCAAAACTCCCACCTATTTTGCCTTCCAGCAGATTAAGTGATTCTGTTCTAATGTTAACATTTTTAACACATTTTTATTTTAATTCAGTGAATAGGTTAAGGATATGAATCTAAATTCAACCTTTGGCTTGCAGTGGATAGCCACTTTTCCCAATTGTCAAAGAGGCTACCTTTCCTCCAGTGACAGGATTTGGCCCCTTTGTGAAAAATAACATAGCTGAGTGTGACTGGAGTTGTTTCTGTATCTTCTAATAAGTAAGTAAGTCTATAGTTAAGGAATTAGGTAGAGATCAACATTTGTATTGAGTTTTGATCTAGCCTATCAAATCAGAACTTCTAAATCCTGCCTTCTCTACTCCATTTGTATCTTTTGTGGTGATATTTTGATATGAATTTGTGCCCCAAATTGGCAGAATATATTTTCCTGGAGATTTTGAAAATATTATAATACAGTCATGCTGTCTAGTGACCTACACTGTGAACCTTGGACTTGAGTCCTTTGTGAGAAGTTACAGATGAAGCATATTTCCAAAGGAAAGTTCTACAATTAAAATAACTATAAAAGTTACTGGCCACCAGTACTCAGGAGTGGTGGACATTACTTTCTTGGGCAGGAAAGAAAATTGTTCAGTCTGTGCACAGATAGAAACTGGCCTTCTGATAATAGCTGCCCTGTAATGAGGTCCTGTGTTAGTTAAATTTCTCCCATTGCTGTGACAAAATACCTGACACCCAAAGTTGGAGGGGAAGGGATATATTTGGCTTACAGTTCATAGAGGTTCAGTCCATAATTGGCTAACTCAAAGGCAGAGATAACAAACAGGCAGGGCAGAGCAGAAACAACATGGTGAGCACAAGGTAGCAAAGGTAATGAGAATTGAACAGCATCTTTCTGCCTCTGTTATCTAATTTAGACTACCGGGATTAGGGTGGTGCCAAACTAATTACTCACATGGAGTGGTTTAGTAATCACACACTCTTAACCCCAGCATCATGCATTCCAGATTCTGAAAATGTAAGTCCCTTCTCATCTGCATGAGGCTGTGGGGGGACATCGAAACAAAAACAGTAACAGGTACTCTTTTGTTAGTAATATGTGTAATACAGTATTTACATTCCTTGTGTGGAGTTGATACTCATAAAATTTCAAAGTTGCTACTTGGTTCTTCTGGCACCTCATGCAATTTGTGAACATGTAAATTGTTTATATGTTTGCTTTTGGAACTGAGTAGAGATCAGTACAGATCATATCTATCTTGCCTTTGAACTTAAATGAGCTATCTAAAATGTAAAAAAAATTCAATTGCATTTGACATGAAATAGAAAATCAGGGTAACATAATCCTTGTGAAGGGGGACAGGCTGTAGAATCCGGTGGTACTCATTGAGGTCATGACTCAGAGTTATATAGTGAATTAACTTTGGAAAAATACCTTAATATCACTGTTTAGTATTTTCTCATTGTAAATTATGGATAAGTGATAGTATTTGTCTCATCATATTGCTTTAAAAATTAATTAAAATTTAATGTAAAATTCCTAGAATAATGCCTGGTATGTAACAGGTAGTGGTGTGCTGGGAAACGTTAACAATTGGCTCCATAAACAGCCTTACTTGTCATGTTTGCTAACTTCTGTATTCTGTAGTGTAATTACTCTTCCTATGGAGTACTCTATCACTAGACATCACTGAATGCTTAATTCAAAAGACAAATATATACTTATAATCCTAAAACTCTGGAAGGCTGAGGCAATAGGATTACAAGTTTGAGCCCAGAAGGTTTATTGACTTAATGAAACCCTGTCTCAAAAAATGAAGAAAAGACTGCAGATAGCTTGTTGTGAAGGCCCATTACCTTACCACACACACACACACACACACACAATTATTTCTCACTAGCCAATGTGATGCAGCTTCGGCATACTATTGATAATAAACACTAAATAACTCCTAATTATTATCATTGCTTTCACAGTAGAATAAAGGGAGATGTTTAAAATCTTTTAACTCATTAATCAGATGTATTATATATCATAGGTATATTCTGATGACATATTAAACTTATGATTTAAAGCATAAAATTCTAATATGTGATATTTTTTCTTTAGTTTCTCCAGGGGGATTAGTTAGGATCCTCCTGCATCCTGAATTATGTCTCCCAAACTTATGCTGAAACCATAACCTACAACGTGGTAGTATTTGGAAGGAGGTCCTTCAGGGGTAATTAGTGTTAGATGAAGTCATGAGGGTGGAGTCCTGATGGTGGGATTTCTGCCCTTATCACAAGAGACCGGAGAGCTTGCTGGATCTCTTTTCCTCACATGGGAATACAGAACATAAAACAGGAAGCAGGTCTTCATTAGGGACTGAACTAGCTGGAAACCAACTCATGCAACTTTCCAAGGTCCAAAATTGTGAGAAACGAATTTCTTTGTTCAAGCCACCCAATCTATCACATTTTTTTTTTTTTTTTTTTTTTTTTTTTTTTACAGCTGCCCAAGTCATCTAAGACAGGTTCCAACTTTAAATTCTGCATTTTAGGTATTCATTTGCAACAGTGTACTTCAATTTACACTTCTGTTTGTATTTAACATTTGCACTTCCCCCTCCATTTGCTTTGTTTACACTTTTGAATGTGCTCTTGACTCCCCATAGAGTTTTACATCTTATTTAAATTCCCGTTGTCAGAGATAATCAATTTTGAAAAGAAGAGAGAGAGAGAGAGAGAGAGAGAGAGGAACTGAAGAAGCACCTTGTTAAGGTAATGCCTTTCAAAAGAGGCGTTAGCCTCTCTCCTACTAGGCTGTGCGCTCTCAGGAGGCTCTCCCTATCACTCTTCCTTGCAAGTGGCGACACCGAGGTAATCTCAGGCAATCACAGGCATGCAGAGCTGAGTTCCTTCTAGGACTGTCCTTTCAGAGTGAAGAGTCAGCCTCGGTGATAAATAAGAGTAAGAGTCTGAAAGCCTTGTTCTGGAGAGTAGTAGGAATTGTTTAACCTCTGAAAAGTGCAGTGTATCTAGTCAGAAGAGTTGTTTACATAGAAGATTTAAAATGTGTATTGGAAAATTTCACTTAGGGGCACAGAAGAATATGCACTGTACTGAGATTTGACAGTGAATTATATAAATTAACAACAAAGCCGTCAAACCATGCTCGAATTGAACCAATTTTTCTTCAGAACAGTTAGAAAAAATAATTTATCTGGAGTCTCCAATTGTAAATATGAAAGTCCCTAACTGACACTTCTTTGGAGTTGAAATATACACAGCTGGCTATGAGGTTACTATCTTAGCTTGCCTCCTGGCTGGAGCTAGGAGCTGTATATTTTTCAAGTTGGGCTTTAAAGATTTCAAAAGATTTTATAGTTCAGTTAAGTGAAAAGAGTCTAATTAGTAGATTTTGGAGGATGCTTTGGAGGATTATTGGAGAAGTGAGGTAATTTGCTTTTTTGAATGGTTCATGTTTTATTTTCAGAACCCCGGAGCAGGGTTTTTAGAGGCATCTTTTCCCTCTTAGACCTGCAGAGGTAGGGCACAATTATTATAAATTTTATTTTTTAGATGTTGCTAATAATATTAGTTGCCATTATGAGCCAAGCTTTTCTCAAAATTATCCTTACAACAACCTTGTCAGTTAGAGGATCATTATTCTAAGTTTACCACTGAGAAAATTTAGGCTAAAAATCGCTATGACCTTGCCAATGATTACAGTTACTAATGAGGAAACTAATTTTCAGACTTCAGTCCGTACTTTCACAGCTCCCTCTCCTTCCTCTATTGTTATACCTCCTCCAGTAAGACACTGAAAACAAGACTTCTTTTAGAACTCATTTTCAAATATTTTAAGTGGTAAATTTTTCTCAAAAAGTCCCATTGAAGGTTCAACAAGCAATGTTTCTTCAAGTTTTGTCATTGTTCCTTATCACTGTATTTAGAGAGAAATTTTCTCTTGGGGCGGGGGCTTTAGCTCATTGGTTCTGCCGCCTGCCTTGCAAGCGCAGAGGCCCGAGTATGATTCCGGATACCACAAAAAACAAAACAAAACAAAAAAGAAATCTTCTCTCGAAAGGTAATAGTGGCAAATCTGGTGTCATAAGAAGAGAAAATATAAATTTAGAGTGGGAAAATGCACTGGTTATCAAAGAGCTCAAAACCTAGTTCTGTGATACTCCGCAAAAATTACTAATTTTGCGGACTCCGGGGTTTCAAAAAATACAGTACAATAGGTAAACCCATGATATTACATTTCCTTTAAATTGGTTATAAGTTATGAGTATGTGGAAGAGAAACTACACTCAATAAGTAATCATTTTCATGATCATTGCAGAAATATTAGATAAAAATTCAATTTATCAGTAGTGAGAAATCATTTTTTCTATTTTGGTAAAATAACTTTAAAGAATTCACCTTTCAATAACACATGATGGTCAAACAGGCAACCCCAAGTGTCTACCGTATTTCACAAATTTTAAGATTCTTTTGACTTAAAACATACTCTTACCTACAACTATGGATGAGGGGACGCAATGTCACTTAAATTATGGGATAAAGTCTTCATATTTCTTTGTGTCATATTTTATAATTGTTAAATACTTGTTTAAAAATATTAAATGGTGGTTTTATCATAGGGTATTTTTAAATATATGTACATCTATTTTATGTCTTATTTATATAGTTATGTATTATATATGCATTATAAATAAAATATATACCACTTTTATATATTATGTAGGAGGCTCCTATAACACTTCACCTGTGGAGTCTGCCTCTTCTGTGTCACAATTTTCTGTGTCATTATTTGACCTCGTTGTAGGTTTTTATTTTTCCATTGCTCATTCTCTCACCATCATGAGCACTTGTGATTCTGTATTTCTTCAAAAAGCACCTTATTGTTTAATCTGGGATCTTCTTCCCCACTACTCATACCCATTCCCCAGATTTGGGTGTCCCCACTTCCTTATGCTCCTTAGAAGATGTTAATCCACAGTTTTTATATAACAACCACTACTCATCACTCTTCTTCAAAGGACCCTGAAACAATTTCTGTATGATCTATGGGGAGGTTGCAGTTCTTAGTCTGCAACTTTTACAGTGCAGACAGTTCCTGATTGTTCTGATTGTGACAAATGCCTCAAGTTCATAAGGGCTAGAATGTAAATGCATGTTTTAAAATCAGCAAAAGCTATCGAATGGTGAAAAACTGGAATTTGAAAAAGGTGGCTTTTCTTAGGTAATTATGGCAGATACTAGCTAGAAATGTTTGTTGGCTATAAAAATACTGTCTTAAAGTCAGTTAAAATATACTTTTCTGTATCACCCACCTCAAAATGGAATTAATTGCCATATAGGTATCTTAATAGTTTTGAGAGTTTCAATAAAGCCCTGTTCTACTAGATTTAATATTGAGTCCTAAGGGACTTTGCCTTGAGCAAATTATCTCAGAACATTACAACATATATTAGGCATGACTTATTTTTTATCATTCTTTCCACATTGCAATGAACAAACTTTAGATAGGTGATTTTGGCTTAGGAGAGCAAACGGAGCACATATTAAGAGAGATTTCTCCTTTCTCATGAGGTTGGTAGCAGTCAGTGTCTGGGAAACTTTTGAGACTATGCCATCAGAAAAACCAACTGATATTTCCTTTTGCATTGCTGCTTTCTTTATATCCTAGAAGGAATAAATCCTCCAAAAACAAAGAATATCTTTGCTTGTCCTATCAAAATTTCATGGCTGAGATCTCTATGGCAGAAAATAGAGTAGTAAGAGAAAGAGATGTAAATTTATATACACTTGGTCCAGCGTGGAACCCTCATGAGGAGGAGACCCAAAGAATTGGGTGAGCATTGTGCTTTTATGCTTGGGTTTGATGAAGAATGGACAGAATATGGTAGGAGGACAAGAAAGTTGGTGACAAACTGGGAGAACTGAGTAAGCAAAGCCTGTGTCTTCAGGTTTTTCTATATTCCTGGTCCTTCAGAGAGAAAGATGTTCCTTTTCTCTGGGTACTGGGTTAGCACTTTTCAAGCAGAGGCCTTATGACCTGCTTGAGTGGTGACAAGTGGCAGAAAGTCAGAGTGTATCATCTTTTGTTATCTTGTTCAGGGAGGAATGGCAAAGGGAATGCCAGAGTGATCTTCCTGCTACCATTGTTTTTTCAAATGCTAAGGTTCTCTATTTTGAGGTACTATGTCCTGAATTCCATCAGCTTCATACCTTTTCCTGAACTACTCAAAAAAAAGAAAAAAAAAAATCTAAAACTGTTATGGTATGTGCTGTATGATGGATTCAGGGACAAGTAAGTCTCTACTTTCAGGGTCACCAAATAAAGAGAATGACTAGAATCTGGGTAAGGGTGTCCTAAAGAAGTAAGGAAATAAAGTGTTTGTAAATGGGGAGGGTAGGAGGGGGTGAAGGGAGGGTAGGGACAAGGGGAAAAATGAGAACCAAGACCTGTCATGTAAAGGTACAAGATTCCAATGATGAATGTAACTGTACTGTATACCTAAAATGTACCAATAAACTCAATGAGAGAAAAAAAAAGTAAAAAAAAAAAGAAAAAGAAGTAAGGAAATGTGTCTTAGCAAGATTGCTCAGAGGAGCGGTAAGCCAAGTGGGCTGCAGGGCTGAGGTGTATGTTAATAATGGGAGTTATCAAAAGAGCATGTACTGCACAGACTGCCTTCTTTGGTCATCTTGGGTAATAATTTAAACTACTCGGTTGCTGTGCTGCTTTCCAAGTATCTTTTTTTGTTGTTATGATATAGGTCTCTATTTAATTTCAACTCTTACTTTAGGAAAGTAAACTCAAAAAGCATTTTTCCAAGAGGTAGGGCAGGTTATATATAGTAAGCATTATATAAAAATTCATGAACTTCAAAGCTGAAAATGTGGAAGAGGACACTATAGGATTTTTTCCTATTTTGATAAATCATCCCAAGCTTGTGCTTCAGAGCAAGAATTTTTCAGATTCTGGTCAAAAGATCCTGGCTGCAATACTTCTGAGGTGTAGCTTTAAATGCTTTTTAAAATGTGAGTAGTTTAAAACCATGCCAGTAGTTTAAAACCCTTATAATTTTGGACACATTTTCAGAGCCGTTTAAAATCTCAAAATATCTAAAATTTTCCTTGCTAATTAACAGTAGAAGTGATGGCAGATTAAGTGACTATATACTCAGGTTTCTTTTTCAGTTTTTGTTTAAAAATATCCCTCTGTTCCTATTTGCCAACTTCTTCTTTTGTTGGTCCTCCTACTTTTAGGCCTGTGGACCTCAGTAATAAGTAAAGATGAATTACAACTTTCTGAGAAGTTGATAGGAATTTCCTGAATAAAAATGACAGTGTTTCCATTTTTTGCCAACATCTTTAATATGCAATTTCAAATTCAACTTCATATGGTTATATGTTGTATTCCTTAAATAAACAGGTTTTAGAAAAATTCTCTTCTGGGAATACAATGAGAAATTAGGCATATGGAATAATAGGTAATTTTGTATTTCAGAATAATTGATAAATAAAAGTACCGACTTTTCTTTTGCACAGATAATAGTGTCATTCACTATTTAGTTGAAATAAATTAAATAAATTATCTATTCCCAGTGGAGTCCTGAAAGACCCGAGCTTAAATTAAGCCTACCTACCTAACACTTCATTACATAATGTCTAGTATTGCTCTCAATTTATTCTGTCAAATCTTGGCTTTCTTGGAAAACCATGAACTTCTTGAGGATAAGAACTTGATCTTACATTACCCTTCTACCTTCATAGCACCTAATATGGAATCTTGGATGCAGAATATGCTTAACAGTAATTTGTGGCTGGGTATGGTTCCCTCTTGAATTCTGCACCGTGAATTATCACTTTTATATTTTGAATATGATCTATATTCTATACCAAGGGTTCACGATTATAGCCTAAACTTATTTACTTATTGCTTTTATAAATAAATTCAATTTTAGCACTGCCATGGCCATTTCTTTGTGTATTATCTATGGCTGCTTCTGTACCACGGTGGGAGGGACGGTAGTTGATGTAGAGGTGCTGCAGCTGATCAAACCAAAGTATTTTCTCATTGACACTTACAGAATGATAGAATCACTGACCCCTGTGCTAGATACTTACTTTTGACAAAAAACCAACATGCTTAGGCTGTGAAGCATTTAGTTTTTTTTTTTTTTTTTTTTTT
>NW_022900915.1:31332605-31346839 GCF_012274545.1 Fukomys damarensis | reverse complement strand
ACATGCACAGTCATATGCGGAACCCAATCCCCTGGTCTTAGCTAGCCAATGGCTGTTCCTCACGACTGAGACTGAACACAATCTACAAGGCCTAACTTTAGTTTCCTTACCCTCAGGGTTGAACTCCACTCCGTTCTATTACAGGTTTCCCCTGCCCTTTCTTTAAAGATGTTCAAAGTTCGGAGCTCAGAAAACTACCCTTCATGGGAACCTATGCCTCTGCAGAGTTGGTCTAAGGACTGGCCCGATCAGGAGTTTTGAGAACCGGGGGGGGAGTCGTGTGGGTGTTTCAAGGGCGCCCGCGCGGCTACCTTCCTTCCTGGGTCTGTTGTCGCGTAGGCCGGGAGCTCGCGCGCATGCCGCCGGTGATCGCAGGCAGGCAGGCAGGCAGCTGAAAAAAAAACCCCTCTGGGGTCTTTGGGGCCTTCCTGTTCTGTTGTCGCGCAGGCCGGGGGCTCCCGCGCAGTCCGGGAGCTCGCGCGCACGCTGCCGGTGATCGCAGGCCGAAGCATTTAGTTTTTTACCTTTCCTACAACTCAATTAAATGATACTACTTCCTGATGCTGAATATATTATTTTACAGTAATCACAAATATTTTTTAAAAAGAGAACAAAAGTAATGCAGCATGTACACTGTTGCTTGCTAAACTAGACTAAAGATAGAACACACCCTAAAATCCAATCTGGGGTCCCGCCATGATAAACATTCATTAAAACCAAAATTTAGTTTAAATTAAAAAGTTCAGCCAGTCACACTATATTAGAGAAAATATACAGCTGCTTTAAAGAAAGGATTGAATTGGCTAGTTGTTGTAAGGTGCCCTTCAGGTCTGCCAGTCTACTTAAAGAGTATTCATGAAACACACTTAGCTGGCTATGAAATAATGGTTTGCTTTGTGATCTCTACAACACAATTGTTTTATTATGATGTTGGTTTTACAAGGCAGTGATTATGTTGAAATGATAAAGAGCAGTTCCTGACATTCTCTGCTGCTTTAAGATAATACAATCATGTTGTGGATTATTTACACACTTCTACTTTATTATTGCTGCACATGGGTGTAATGAACACTTCTATGTAATGTCATTTTATAACCCACGAAGAATACCATTAAACAGCTATCATAGAGATTATTATTTGAATATTTTTAAAAAGCAAGCAATGAATTTGATGATCAGAATTGACTTATATCAATTATATAGTGTCTCATAGTCCTTGATAATGTAGAGTATTTTTGTTGTTGTTGTTTCATGCCAGTTGTCAGTAAGTGTTTACATGGGGAAAAAACACTTCCTCTATATGGTTGAGAAGACACAAAATGAGTTCTCTTTGTTTTAATAACTAAATAATATAGAAAGATTAATGTCAAAATTGGAACTTTAATAGGTTAAGATTTCATAACGCTTACCTTTACATAATCCGAGTCTCCCCCTGCTCTTAGAATTACATACAGAGCCTCACACAAGCTAGACAAGTGCTCTTGCGGAACTATGTCCTCGGTTCTGCACTTACTATATAATCAGCTGAATTGAAGCATCCTGTGTTTTCTAGCTTGTCTATTTTTCTCTTTGTTTCAATAATATGCAGTAATCTATGTCAGAGCATGTTGATTGCCAACATCGTTTGTAATAGATGTGTAGTCTTCATTGAATATTTATCTAACCACTTTGCAATAAAGGACACTTATTCTATTTCAATATATTATTTACCTTTAATACAACATCAAGAAGGATTCTCTTTGCACTTGCAGAGACAGTAGTTTTAATAATTAGCTAATTTGTTTTCTATATTTATTTTATTTCGAATAAGTTAAAGTTTTATAATTTGAGAAGGCTTTTAAAGATTGGAAATTGTGGCTTGAATTCCTTACTATTTAGCTACAAAACTACAAGGTTTGGACATATTTCATTTTAGAAAAATCTTCACTTTGGCAGATCTTAATGCATGTACATGATCACCTATGCGATTTTATCCAGAGTTCCACGTATTCTAGAACAAACCATGTTGAGCAATGGAATTCTGCCTTGGAACTCTATTATAAGCTCTCAGAGAAAATGTCTTTGTCCATTTAATGTGTGTCGTTTGGTTTTGGATTTTTACTTTATAAGTACATACTGATAGAACTTAACTAGTACTTAAAACATGTAAGGGAAGCAAATGGTGTTTTATATGAGCAATAGAGAAATATAATTCTGCTTACTCAGAAAATAGGCTTTGATGCTTATAATGATAATTCATATACATGGGTCTGGTTAATTTCATAAAACACAATTTTTGGCACGTAAGTATTATTTTATATGAAACAATATTTTAAGATGCCTGCAGTTGGTTAGGAGATAACCAGGCTTCCTTAATCATTGGAATAAATTTCTTTTGAAATAAAATTTTAGTTTCCCTTTGATAGAGACTTTCAAAGAGTATTTTAAGAAGTTTGATGTGAAGGATTTGATCCCTCAGTGAAGAATCTAGCATTGTTTTGTGATAGCTACTGAGTTTACTTCCATCTTTCAGTCATTAAAATGTAAAGGAGACCCAGTGTGACCTCTTACTTTTGCTGACCTGAACATAATGTCAAAGATAACTCTTCAGTTATGGGTAGAAAAGAAAAGTAAAAGAGATAGCATAGGACAGAAAAATGGTGCTAGTCTGGATTTTTGTTCAAAAGCAGTGGCTATTTGGAAGGTGAAGTGGATAGAGGTGAAGGTTTAGATATTATGCTCGGAATGGTATTGGCTCAATTACCCTGAGAGAGAAAGGAGCAGAGAAGGTAGGATTGGAGCCTGGAGAATAGAACCTAGTCATTTATCTCCTAGAAATGCCCATCCCCCAGAGTTTGTTAGGCTGAGCTGTAAAGACAGGAGTGTAAATAACATCTCCAGCGGAGGACAGGTAGACCGAGGATTGTTAGGGGAGTTAGAAGTAGAGGACTAACTGTAGTGTTGTTAGGCTGAGCATAACTTTTACTTTTACATTTTAAAGAATTTTTTAGATACAACTTCTGGAGAATATTGGCAAAAATAAAGCAAACCATCACCAGTAACAAGTCTTTTCCTGGTTGAATGAATGTGCAGCAAGTACAGGGAATAGATATAACTACCATCAAGAGCTAAGAAAACAACAAATGTTGGTGAGGTTTTGGGGGAAAAGGAGACCTTCGAAACTTGTGGCAATGTAACCCAATACAACCATTATGGAAATCCATGAAGAAATTCATCAAAAAAACTAGAAATAGAAATTCCATTCAATTCAGCTGTACTTCTTCTAATTATTTTTCCCCAAAGAGTTAAAGGTATCATGTTACAACAGAGCATGCATCCCCATCGTACAACAGTGCAACTCATGATAGCTACAACTTGGAAGTGGCCTATACATTTATTAACATAAATAAAGAAAATGTGATACTCACGCGCGCGCCCACATGTACGCAATGGAGTAGTACTCAGCCATCAAGAAAGATAAAGTTGAGTCATTTAAAGGAAAATGGATGTACCTTGAGACCACAATACTAAATGAAATAAATCAGACACAGGATAACTGACATATGGTTTTTCTTACATGAGAAATTCAAAATATGATATAAAGAGCAAATTAATATAAATAATAGGAAGCAATTAAGTACATTTTGTGGAGATGGGAAGAGGTTCTTGGGATGGGTGAAGAAGTGAGGGTGTGGTGTGGAAGGGGAAATAAAAATGATTAAGGTGCAATATGTAGATGTATCTGTAGGAGGCCAACCTATGAGTTTATCCTGACCTGTGGGGCAATGAGAATTTAAAAAAAAATGACACAAAGATAATTTGGAAGAGGGGCCAGGGCGCTCAGCCTCTAGTGAACAAAGAGAGCCCCAAACTGACAGTGTTCCTCACTTCTATTAGACTTGCACACACAAGAAGCAAGCAAACATGTGATCCAGGGTTCAGGGAAAGTTCATCAGGTTCTCATAATTTACAGACTGCATGCAAATACGCATTTTCTTTCATCAGACTTTAGCTGCAGCTGACCCTCTCCTTGAAACTGGCTGGCCCTGCATGCTAGCAGACAGGCTCAGGGGAGAGATGGCTTGCTATCTTTAACCCTGTGTCTCAAGGAGAGTTCAACCTGGGCCTCAGTTTTTAACACCTGGTTTCCCACATGTACCAGTTTCCCAGGATGACTATGATAATTATATATCATAAAAGTACACTTAAAAAAAAAGAAAGAAAGGAAGAAAGAAAGAAACTTAAAAAAAGAAGAAGGCTTAGTGGCCCTGTACTTTTTTTCCTTAATATATGCCACGAGGGCTTCAATGTTGTTTGCGATTCTCTCAAAATGTATCTGATGAAATTCTCATCCCAAGATGATGATACAGGAAATGAGGGGTTTTTTTGGGGGGGTGATACATGAGGGCAGGTCCTTCATGAATCAAACTGGTTTCCAAGAGAACTCATCTGCTCCTTCTGACACATCAAGAAGGCACCATCTATGAGAAAACAGGCTCTCACCAGCCACCAAATCTACTGGCACCTTGGCCTTGGAATTCCCAGCTTCTACAACTGTCAGAAATAAATTTAATAATCATAAGCCAGTAGGTCATGATATCTTGTTACAGCAGCCCAAACAGACTAGGCATGTGCACATGATTAAGAATTTAACTCATAGTAATGAATGAAATTTTCAGATTAGATTAAACATATAAAAATGATTCAGTTAGAAGGCACATACATCAGAAAAGAATCTTTGTAGCTTTCCATTCCTAAATATGCTTCATGTGGCAGTATAAAATAATTTAAAAATGAATTAATTGCATTCACCATTTTTCCTCCCGCCCAGAGCAGGCAATTCTGCAAAGCAAATGGAACCCTGGCAAGTTGTCAGACAACCACCTCAAGGGAGGAGGTGCTAGAGAAGGCACTAAGGATGGGCGAGCTCCGTCCACTGTTCGTGAGGAGACGAATAGTTCATCCTCGTTTCCTGTAAGTGACTGAGACCTTGAAACTTTCCGTGGTTTCACTGGTACCTCCGGAAGGGCTTGTAACACAAGGAATCTGTGCCCAAGCTGGCTCCAGGCAAATTCAGAACTCTCCACTCAGCGCCAGGTCTCATCATTCACCGAGGAGGGAACTGCACAGAGTGGTGTTTAGATTCTCAGTGCTAATGGGGACAGATTGAGACACTTTTTATTTAACTCTAAAGAGTGAAAAACAGATGAAGTAGTCCTAGTTCATATTTGTTCTTTTTGTAAACTCCGAAAAGAGAAACACGTTTTGTAATATGTTATTACAGTGACAAATGCTGTTTACAACTATCCAGAGATTAATATAGACACTGCATCCTTCTGTATGGATGCATTCAAGGATCAATACATTTTATCGGATCGTGACATTCAAATTTATCTTTCTTCCCATATCTAAGAGAAGCACTAACTCATTCTTGACAAATTAGCCCCTTTTGTGCCCTTTGCCATTGGCTACCTTTAGGATCTTTAAGAATCATCTAGAAGCTGGACGTAGTGCTGCACGCCGATAATTCTACCCACAGGGGAGCCTGAAGAAAGAGATCACAATTCTAGGCCAGCCTGGGCAATCTGGAAATATCTGGATATTTTATGGCAATGCTTTAGTAGACATTGTTCAATACCTAATGTTAATGGTATTTTTTGTCTAGGAAGATCAGGAACAGTTTCATGTGGCTGTTGGAAACTTTAGTGTCATTCCTGTTCCCTCTCTGTCAACTATTTCTTGTTTCCAGGTCTGTAATTTAAAAAAGGCCAATTGCTGCAGGGCAGGTTTAGGCAAGTATATGAACTCCATGTTGAAAATCCATTTACACTTGCCTTTCTTTTATCCAATTTATACCTTGACATGTATCTCCTTTTTATCATCCTGGACTTAATTTGTTCAATAACTTCATTCCCCTTTCTTGTCTAACCCTGAATGGGTTTTGTAATATTATTTTGGAAAATTTATCTAACTTGAATCATTTGTGAAGTGTTTCCCTTGTGATCACATACACAGTGAGGTCAGTCCCTATTTGGCTACCAGATGGATATAAACCCTTATCAACATAAGAACTACTATCAAAATGGAACCAGTTTGAACCAGTTTGAAAGACACCAGTTTCGAGCATAAATTAGAAGCTTTGCAAGTATTTTTTAATGGCCATTGCTGTACACATTGATACTGTGACAAAATTATCACAAACTTGGTGGTTCAGAAGAATCCAGAAAATGACCATTTTACAGTTCTGTGGGTTAGATATCCAAAATGGGATGCCAGAGGTGCATGTCACCTAGAGTTCCTCAGGGGGAGTCTATTTCTTGCCACTTTAAGTATCTAGATGCTTCCTGCATCCCTTACCTTATAGAGTCTTCTTCCATCTTCAAGAATGGTAGGACAAATCTCTTCAAATCTCTGTGACTGACTTCAAACTTCTCTCCTCATGAGGAGCCTTGTGATGACACTCAGGCATCTAGCATAATCTCCCTGCTTTATGGCTTTTAATGTATTCACATCTGGATGTCTTTTTGTCACATGAGGTACCATAGTCACAAGTTGCAGGGACTAGAGTGTGTACATCCCTGGAACTGTTATTTTTTCTATCTCATCTACCAAAAACAAAATCTTTGAGCTGATAAAAAGAGGAGAGTGCATGGGCACTCCAGAGATAATAACATGAAGATCTCCAGGAAAGCCCTCTACTCTCACTACACATTGCAAGCTAATTAGGAAACCTTGTACATCTGAGAATAGAGGGTATATATTCTCTTCTCTTGAGTGAGGTCCAGGAAAGCAAAGATTTCTTGCCCCATCTTTGTGCAACTCTAATGAAATTAAAGCAGGAACAGGCATATTAGGCATAGAAACATAGTCCGCACTGCTCCCTTAGGGTGGCAGCAGGACAAAGAACCTAGAGGTTATCTGTGATAGAAAGCGATGTTTAGAGGTGGCTGAGAAAAGAGGTGGCTGATCTCAATGGACGTCATGAGGACAGAGAGACAGCACAGAGAATTGAGTGCTTTGACCAACCACCTAAGCTGAGATTATTATGTGATAATAGTTGGGTATGATCACCATGAGGAGCATACAACACCTATTAACAAGGACAGATGATGATGGCTATTTCAATCCTGTCCACCAGTGCCGTGGTATTATGTAAACTCTCCCAGAGTTTGATGCTTTTCTGAAGGCAGCAAAAGAAAAAATTTGAACTGACTCAGTAGACACTTGAAATGATTAAGTTTATCTGGAATTCTGCCATTAGGCAGAATGGAGGCTCAAAGTAAAGATTAAACTATATTATTTTATAAAGTTAATTTTGGTGTTCACATAATTGAGTTTTATGGCCCAAACATTTCTTAGCACTGCAATTTTGACAGTTCTTCACAATGTTAGGAATGACTGCATAAGGTTCTAGGAAAACAATGTGACATCACTAAAGCTCTTACTCATCATTCCCTGAGTCTGTCTCCGTTCTGTCCCATTTTAAAGTTATTGTCCAGCTATCCCATTGACTGGTATCCACTAAAAATTCTAAGCTCTAAGAGATGGCTTAAATAATATAGAATTTACTGACACAACCAATGACATAATTAGAAAATTCGGTAGGAATATGGGATTTAAGGTTGATTTGATCCAAATATTACTGACCTGGATGGAATTGTTGATGTAGCATTGACATTTCTCTGTGGCTCTCTCAATATTGTGGATTCATTTTATCCCTAATTGGGCTTATCTTATGGCTGCAAGAAAGCTGCTCTTATGGTTTCGATCTAGATGTCCCCTGAAAACCTCATGTGCCTAGGGGGGCTTTGGGAAGGTTAAAATGGAGGTGCAATACCCTTCGTGGAATATTTCCCTTCCTGTCTCTTCCCTTCACTCTCTTTGCTTCCTGTCTGCTAAATAATGAGCTGCTCTGCTCCATTATGACCCTTGGCCATGCTTTCTGGCCTTGGAGCCAACTGACTATGGACTGAAACATGAGCCAAGATAAACTTCTTCTTTAAGTTGTAGGTGTTGAGTATTTTGTCCCCAGTGATGAGGTGAGTAACTGAGATAGCTGACAACTATAGCATCCACAGCTACCACATTATTTCATTCAGATCTAAGGGAAGGTAGAGGGTTTCTTCTTCTAACCATGCAATGAAATATTCTAAGTTTTACTGTGACTAGAGTAATTTTGTCATATTCCCACTTTTGAACAATTCACTATTATCATTTGACTCTCATATTTTTGTCCACTTGGGCCTTAGTATGAATTTTAAAATGACCCAAATGGCTTAGATCCATGAGAGTACACCTTTGGATCTGGAAATGGGGTCAATCTTTCCTAGCCCACCTAGTTGCCATACAGAGAGAGACAAGAGGACCAAATGGTTTCCTTGTAGTTGCCCATACCAGTAAGACCCTCTATGTTTCCTGAATTAAATTATCGTATTTTTATATAATCTCCTTGAGATTTCCAAGGCATCAATTTTTCTAATTTGATAAACTAAATCGTGTCATTTAGGGCACTTCCAAGAAAATATATGGTTCTCTGGAGCCAACGGGCTACTTTTATTGTACTATAAAATTAAAGCAATTTCAGACATGGTAGATAAGATCAACTTCATAGAAGACCATCAGTAAGCATCTTTGGGGTGCCACAAATTAAATAGTTCTTGACAAATGACTGAGTCTAACAAAAGTTTTGCATTTTAGAGACTGTAGGGAGAATGGCTACATCAATCAATGAGAGACTGTTCTTGCCTCTGATTAAGGCATTTTTGGACAAGATGAGTCATTGATAAACTAGAGTAAAATGACTCACATCTTTGTGTATTGAACAGCTCTTAACATGCACACCATTGATTCTGGGGAGTGATTTCCCTCTGTATTTCAAAGTCAAATTAAAGGGCTTTTTTTGGCAAGGCTGTTTGACACAATAGGGTACAATAGGTCTTTTAGACTTCTGTGGGTCCAAACCACGCATAAAATTATTCACTGTAATGGCTCCTTTGGAGCAGAGATAGGTCTTATTACAAATATTTGTTAAGAACAATTGGCTTTGCTGATTACATTTCCAATGACGGTTAATAGAAGCTTAAGGGAAAGCAGTGATTTTGGAAGCAAGGCATCTGTGTTATCCATTGAAAATAAAGTTTTGTGTTATCTGTTTCTTTCCTCTTTGTAAGAATCTTTTGGTTTATGTCTCATACTCTGAGTAACTACTTTGAAAACATTAGCATACAGTTACTATTATTGTTCTCTTATTTTTATGAAATTTTGTTTACTTTTATATAAAATGAAATAAAAGAGATGACAAGACTACAGGCAGGAAAAGAGCTAGTAGGAGCAACTGATTCAGAGTACATACTGTTTTAGAGCCTGGGGGATTTTATACATATGGATTTTATTTGAAACAATTCATGTAATGTTTTACATTGATTTTAATATACATAACACTTTCAATAGAAAAGTCTATTGGAAACAGTGATTATATAAATAATAAATATTTTTCTGTTCTGTAAAAGTATAAAAACAAACAAATATTTGTAGTATGAATAAAGTAGGTACATCATTTTACTTGCTATTTTCCATATATTTTATATCTGTTCTGATGTATTAAATATGTTCTTATTTGTTCCTGAAATATGTGATTCTGAAATACATTTTTATTTGTTCCTAGGATCCAGAAGTTACAGTTTACTAGCTTCTAAACCTGTAATAATTTAGCCAGTTTACATTTAATTTATTTTTGGGGTACCAATGAAGAGTAGACTCTCAAGAAAATTTAGTTTCATTTAGGAACATGATATAAATGTACTGATTCATTTGGCAGCCATCTTCTTGGAATGATCAAAAAGATCTAGTATTGCATTTAAGATCAAATGGTATATATAACAATGTCACAATTATATAGCAATAATAAAGGATGTTTTCTTAGCTAGTCTACCATCTGCCTACCTGGTGAGATGCTGTATGAGATAGAATGACCTACAGGTGAAACTCAGAAAAGATTGATGCATTTTGTCTTTAACTGTTACCTAATGAAAGAGCAGACAAATGCACAATTATGAGTATGAAAACCTTATTAATGGTAGACTCTGACTGCTCTTCCCCTTCATAGAATTTAAAAACCTTAATGTTAATCAAATGAACATTATTACTATATAAGAAAGTTTTCCTTTTCACACAATATCTTGCTTTCAGACAACTGATAATTATGGTCACTGCAGAAAGACATCATTTAATAAACAATCATTAATACTAAGCATGGGGAAAGTCCATGAAAGTGACAATTACATATTCAGTGCTTATTCCATTCCATATATTGTCCTAAAATTTTGAGGCTCTCTTATTATATCATAAGTAATTTGTGCACAATTTATTTTTACTTCAGAATGTAAAAAATGTGCAGATCAAAATTATTGAATAACAAATTTAAATCTGTGAAATTTATTTACCTATTGACTACTAGAAACATATCCATAGAAAGAATGAGATTTGTTTCTAAATTTCATACCATTTCCCATTAAAGCGAAATCGCCTGGGATAGGAAAATATAAAATGAACCAGGAATATCTTGTGTAAGAAGTAATGAAGTGCTTACCAAAGGATAGGATTTGTATTTGTTTTTTTTTTTGAAAAAGAACACAAAGCCAGTTTAATGACAACACTTTTCGTCAACATGGCACAATTTAATCTTTTTTTGGAGGGGAGGTTTGAGACAGGGTCTCACTATGTACTTGAGACTGACCTGGAACTCACTATGTAGTCCAAGCTGGTCTCGAACTCATAGCGATCCTCCTGCCTCAGCCTCCCGAGTGCTTGGATTACAGGTGTGCGCCACTACGCCCGGCCAACATGGCACAATTTAAACATAAAGATAAATATTACTAGATTATATTGTACTAAGTTTTTATAATATATGAATCTGTATTGCTCATGAAGATGAGTGAATTAATAATAATGTTATAGAGAAAGGAATGCTCTTCTTTACTGAAGAGTGCAAATTAATAAATGTAAAAATTATGATCATATAGAAAATTGCCACTCTTCATACACTGTAGTTATATTTAGTGGAGGCAGATTGCCTCAAAGGATAGTAAAATCATTTGGTGAAAGTTTCTGGGGAAACAGAGTCATGCATAATATCAAAGACTACCCTCCATCATTGCTTATTATTATTTTTTTTCAGCTTTAATTGAGTTTATTGGTACATTTTAGGGATACAGTACAGTTACATTCATTGTTGCGATCTTATACCTCTACATGACAAGTCTTGGTTCTCATTTTTTTCCCTTGTCCCTGCTCCCATCTACAAACACTTTATTTTCATCTTTTCATTCTCTCACATTTTTTTCCTTTCCCTTTTTACTTTTCCCCTACCCATCCCACCTTCCCTACACCTTTAGCTCTTTTCTTCCCATTTTTAAATGTCAGTAATCTTATTAGAATCTTATGCATTGTTGCAGATTATTTACACCAGGGAAACTACTCGGCATTTACACATGTGTGACTTATTTATTTCACTTAGGAGTATATCTTCAATATGTATCCATTTTCCTATGAATGAATCTATTTTCTCGTTCTTTATTGCAAAGATAAATAATGTACTTTTTATAAGGGAGAAATGTAACAGACAAAAAAGTGATCAGAGTAACTTTACCAGCAATGGCATATAGTCAACACTCAAGGAGCTGCTCCGTTGCCGCAGTACTCCATTGTTAATGAAGGGCCATTTTATAGCTTCATGCCTCCTTGAAGGGTCAGTTGAGGTTTTTATCAGAATTGCTCCAGCTTACTTCTTTCAGTGCAGAGTCCATTTTCTTTTTTTTAAAAAAAAAACATTTATTGTTTGTTGGTACAATTTAGGTATACAATACAGTTACAGTCATCTTTGGGATCTTTTACCTTACATGATGTATCTTGGTTCTTATTTTTCCCCATTCCTTTGGACTCCCTTTAACCCTCCACCCTTCCCTATTTACAAAAACTTCATTTCCATTTTTTTCTTTTCTCTTATTTTTTATTTTCCATTCTTACCTTTCCTTTACCCCTCCCGCTTCCCCTACTCCTTTAGACTTCTTTTCCTATTACACAATACCAATTATACTGTGCATTTCAAAAAGCTAGAAGAAAGGATTTCACAATCAAGAAATAAAAAACATTTGGATACACATTTAGTCTGTTTTAAACATTATATGTATATATATGTATATATATATATATACACATATATCGCGTTATGCTACTCCATTAATATTTATAATTTTTGTGATTTTATACATTAGTTAAAATTAATTTTTTAAAAATAAATTATTTTATGAAATATGAATCAAAATAAGAGTTGTAGTTCTAATGAAACTCAGTAGAATTTGAAGAAATGAATAAAACTGAGCACTACAAGTAAATTGGGCAAGGGATTGGGATTTAGCTTAGTGACACTGTGCCTGCCTCAAGGTCCTGAGTTTGATCTCCAGCATAGAAAAAAAAATTAAGTAAATAAATGGGCAAGATAATCATAGAAATGTGAATAGAAACGTGAAGGAATCTTATAAATAAACAACTCTGCATTCAGATTGCTTTGTAAATATATTTAAATTTTCACTTCATACTAACATTGGAAATGGGAAGGTAAGGATTTCATTCATTATTTTTAAAGTATGTCTGGTACATATAAAATAATAACATTTATGTAAGGTAAGAAATAAATAATTTTGTGTCTATCATGAACTAGAATGCTCCCAACACATTGCATCCATCTATTTTTTTAATTTTAAATTTTTATTAGTTCCTGTTTGCATTATGTAATAATTACATTCATTGTAGATAATTGGTACATGTACCAATTTTTTCTCCTTCCTTCTACCTCCTTTTATTTTGCCAGGATTATATTCATTTATCTTACAAGTCCTTGCAGTTAATACCTTACATATAGATTAACAAGCAGAGTAATAGGCCAAAAAATCATATAAAATACCCAAGACAATTATGCTAAATCAAGGCAAACTCTTATATACATTGTCAATGCTGGATTACAGTGACTTTTTCCTCTCTTTCTTCCTATTACCTGTTATTTACTACTACCACAAATTTCAAAATTCATGTCATTTCAAGCAGTGCTACTTGTGGGTATTTTGACTTCACAGACTTTTATTGACAATAGCCATGCAAAGCCTGTACTCACGAAGTAATAAAGTGCAGAGTTGGGCTGAGCTTGTTCTGTGACTTCTGTCATAATCAGTGCTTGATGCAAAGGCAACCAAGCCTATGATGATTACAGCAGGAAGGAGAGTAGTCTGTGACCTGTCTTGTGAGTTCGCTCCAGTAGCAGTGTATAACATGTATCCTCCAAATTTGGTCCATTTGAGTTAGACATTAAACATACAGCAGAGAGTCTGGCTTCTCTCTCAACGTTTTTTGTAAAGTGTTTGTGTAATATTAGTCTTGTCACTCCCACCTGCAACTTAATGCTCTTGGCTCAGTTCTCTATACTTTCTCATTGTCTTGCCTCCTGTAGTTGGGTCACCTACTTGCCTACCCTGTGCCTCTGTGAAAATCATGGTCACTGACTGCAATCCTATCTTCTATATCTGAAATTCTATCTTCATGTTCATTTATTCTGAAGTGAAAACTTTCAGTAGAGTTTTTTTTTTTAATTGAGTTTATTGGTACAATCTAGGTATACAATACAGTTACATTCATCATTGGGATTCTGTACCTTTACATAATAGGTCTTGATTCCCATTTTTCCCCTTGTCCCTGCCCTTCTTTCACCCCCTCCTCCCCTCCCCATGTACAAACACTTTATTTCCATTTTTTTCAATTTCTCATATTGTTTTCCTCTTCCTTATTACCTTTCCCCCACCCTTCCCACTTTCCCTATAACTTTAACCCTTTACTTCCTATTTCACATTATTAATTATCTCATTAGGATCCTGTGTACTATTATAGTTTTTCACACCAAAGAAACTATTTGGTATTTCAGTTAAAGAAATCTCTGTATGAACATTAAAAGTAGAGAATCCTAAAATAAAACTAAAAAGGAAAGTAAAAGAGAAAAGGCAATGATGTAACATTAAAATAATCCTTAATTCTGAAGATGAAAATCGTCCCCGAACATATTTAAATTGCTTCTTGCTCTTATAGTCTTATCTTATTCTTTTTTTTCATTACTTAGAGAATACTTTATTAGTTTCTGTAATCAAACCCATGTAGATATGACTTTACATATTCAATACAGTGCGTTACCCCTGTACACATGGAAAAAAAAT
>NW_022900915.1:31270499-31332437 GCF_012274545.1 Fukomys damarensis | reverse complement strand
ATATTTTTATTTTTATATAAAAAGACTAATAATAGTATGTTAAGCATTGATAGCAGTAAGAGCTTTTCCAGGTTCTGCAGTCACCTGAACAAAATTATAGACATTCAGCACATTCCATTAAAAACAAAACGAAACAAAAAAACAAAGAAAAGAATAATATCCGAAAAACAGCAAAGTTCTGTTGCTGATAGTTTTTAATTTCCTGAATATCTGTTTAAATCTGTTTCATGGATTCCATTTCTTTCCTATGCTGGCCATTCATTTCTTCTATCATGGTCCTGAGCTCATGTATTTTTTATCTGTTTATGTTCTAGAGTCTCTAATCATGTCTTTGATTGTGCTCACCATCTCTGTAGTTATCTAGGAAATTATTTCTGTTTTGAATTTTTCTAGAGCCTGACTGATCTCTTTTATAACTTCCTGTGCTATGAGTTCAGGGTGTCCTGCTGGTTGATTGTTAGACTTTTCTACCTCATTTCCCCTAGAATTTGCTGTTGCTGAATTGGAAGTCTCTATTTGGGTCTTGCTTAAGTGTTTTCTCATTTTTAGTTTTGTTATCGGGCTGTCCTTGCTTTAATTCCTGGGTTAGTACTTTGATCTTCCTGAGATAGCTGCTTTTTAGGTGTTGAGTCTTTAAAGACTCAGAGACACTCTCATTTTCACAATATAGGAAGGACAACTGATTAAGTCAATCTCAACCATTTAGGCCAATTGATACAATCAGCAACACAATAGCATCAAGCACAGCTTAGAAATTGGCCATTTGTGGTAGTTATTAATCTATCACCTTTAACCATGTAAATTAAATCAAAATCAAGGACCAACCCAAAATATGTTTATAGTGAATAAACTCTTCAATATAGCAACTTTACCCTTCAGGATAGAGACTTAGAAGGAGTTGGGAGTAGAGGAATAAATAGATAAAAGTATAGGAGGTTTCAAGTGAAGCCAGAGGATACAGGATGATCACACAAACTCTAGGGAACTTTTGAACACAAGAGGGAAAGATAGAGTGCAAGAACAAAGACAAGAACAGAACAATTTAACAGTAATAGGGAAGCTAGAAATAGACTCACTTTCCTTTGAAACTAATGACAATCAAGTGAAGGAAAAGATAATTCATTTGGAACCAGAAGAAACCTAGAATAGCAAAAGCCATCCTAGGCAACAGAGATATGGCAGCGGGTATAACAATTCCCAATTTGAAACTATACTACAAAGCCACTGTGAAAAAACAGCATGGTACTGGCAAAAAAACAGACCTAAGGATCAGTGGAATAGATTGGAAGATACAGAAACAACTCCAGATATACTCAGTTATGTCATCTTTGACAAAGGAGCCAACCATCCTCACTGGACGAAAGATAGCCTATTTAATAGATGGTGTTGGAAAAACTGGATTTCAACCTGCCAAACATTAAAACTAGACCCTTATCTTTCACCATGCACTAAACTAAAATCCAAGTGGGTTAAAGATCTAAATATTAAAAAAGAGACACTAAATCTGCTGGAAGATAAGTTAGGCAGAACTCTTGAAGACATTGGCATAGGAAGAGACTTTATGAACAAATCCTTAGTAGCACAGGAACTAGCAGAAAGAATCAACAACTGGGATCTCATCTTATTAAAAAGCTTCTTCATTGCAAAAGAAATCTTCAACAGAACTAAGAGATAGCCTACAATGTGGGAAAAATTTTTCACCAGCTACTCATCAGACAAAGGACTATTATCTAGAATATATAAAGAACTCAAAACAATCAGCCCCCCAAAATATAAAGACTCAATTTGAAAATGGGCATCTGAAATGAATAGACATTTCTCAGACAAAGAAGTAAAAGCAGCAAGTAAATATATGAAAAAAATGTTCCACATCACTGGTCATTCGAGAGATGCAGATGAAAACAACACTGAGATTCCACCTCACCCCACAAAGAATGGCTGCTATCAAGAAATCACACAATAACAAATGTTGGCAGGGTTGTGGGGAGAAAGGAACCCTTCTCCACTGTTGGTGGGAGTGCAGACTAGTGCAACCACTATGGAAATCAATGTGGAGATACCTCAAAGAGCTAGGTCTAGAGGTTCCATTTGACCCAGCCATCCCTCTGCTGGGTATATTTCCAGGGGATTTAAAAGAATCATACCACAGAGATATATGCGCACCCATGTTTATAGTGGCACATTTTGTAAGAGCTAAAACTTGGAAACAGCCCATTTGCCCATCAGTTGGAAACTGATTAAAGAAGATGTGGCTTTTCTATAAAATGGAATACTACTCCGTCATAAAGAATGAGAAATTAGAGTCATGCATAGGAAAATGGATACATATTGAGGATATATTCTTAAGAGAAATAAATAAGTCACACATGTGTAAACACTGAATAGTTTCTTTGGTGTGAAAAACTATAATTGTACATAAGATCCTACGGTCTACTCGACAATGTGAAATAGGAAGAAAAGGGCTAAAGGTGTAGGGGAAGTGGGAAGGGTAGGGGAAAGGAAATAAGGGAAAAGAAAAAAATGGGAAAATGATAAAATGGAAATAAAGTATTTATAAATAGGGAAGGGAGGAGGGGGTGAAGGGAGGGCAGGGCTAAGGAGAAAAAATAACCAAGACCTGTCATATAAAGATTCAAGATCCCAATGATGAGTGTAACTGTACTGTGTACCTAAAATGTACCAATGAACTCAATGAGAAAAAAAAAAGAAAGGAAACAAGAAATTTCTGAGTTCCTTAGATCCCTGCCTTCACCATGACATTGTCTACCATTTGGTGGCTCTACTTAGATGTCAAATATAATGCAGATTTTTTTGTAGGTATTCCTTTTCTATTTATAAATAAATAGTGATTACTTGAATAATAAGAATCTTTAAAAATGATTTCTGAATAGGATCGTAGAAAAAACACAGAAAGACAAGTTAGTGTCAGAAGATAAAAATATACTAAAAGAAAATGTGAAAATAAGCTAGCATCAGAAGAAAAATACACTAAAAGCAAATACACAGAGAAGCTGGGCCATGGCAAAGCAGTTGTATCAGTGCTGCTACTGCTTCTATAGAATTCCTTCAGTGTCTAAAATAAGGTCTGGTTGTACCACAGTTCAGGATTTTGTTAAGATATCTTACTTCCTAAAGAAGCATTTACCAGTTAAACCCCATCATTTAAGAAACCCTTAACATGATTTTCTTCTGTCAACTACAAGGAAACTAACAACAGTAGCACTTTGCTCATCTTTCACATCTGCTTATTGACAGACAACCTGACAGTGATGTGGGTGCTGAATTAATCATTTGCCAAAGTACAGAAAAGCTTTTTGACCATACACTAAAGCCCACTCTGTCCTACCAAAGCAAATGCATGGGTGAAAAAAGTCTCTGTGTAGAAAAGAGAGATTATTGTGATGCTGGACTTACTTTTCTGTTGTATGTGGAAAAGGGGCTACTTGGTACTGACTTACATGATCTACTTCCCAGAAGTAAATTTTGGCTTAATTATTCATAAAATGGGGCCAGCAATATCTCAGTGCTTTCTCATTTGATTTTTAACCACTTCTAGATCTTCCTCTCAACCACTTGCAGGAAACTTATAAATTTAATAGGAAAGATGAGTCTCCTGAGACCCAAAGACATGCACAGTTTAGTTAGTCTTAACAGGGACTTCATTGAAACATTGTTTTTAAAAAAGGGAATTCAATACCAAAGCACGCAAAAAAAGTAACCTCCAAACAAAAGTGTGTAAAAACCAGGATGGCATAAATTTATTGAAAGTGCTTCTAAGTATGTTTTATGGAAATGTATCGCTTGATTTTTCACAGCCCTCTTACTGTTTCTACTGGCATTTATTTATCTGAGATTGGGTCATTATAGCTGTTCTCAGGTTATTGTTTGAAGGAACAATTTCAGTGTGAATAATAAAGTATTTATAGGGGAACCAGGGCTATTTTCAGTCATAGCTTTGAGCCTTTCATTTTGCTGATGTGAAAAAAAAGAGGATAAAGGTAGTTAGAATGGTAAAGTGTGTTTGTTTTTTCTTTTCTTTTTTTTGATCAATAATTTAAAAGGATAAAACAATGCCTTCAATCACTGGAAAAATACCTAATCCTCACACTTACTTAACCTGAGAAATTCTTTATGTCTAATATTGCCAGTAAATTGGATTGTACTGCTTTTTTATAAAGCTGACTACCACAGGCAGTTTTTCTTAGCCAAGAACTAGTTTATTGTTGTGTACTAAAGCATTTAGAAACAGCCAAGATCTGATGGGCTTAAAACTAAATGAAGTCATATGGCCACAGGTAGTAAAGGTTAATAAATCTTCATTTAGTTTCCAGACTCATTTCATGTTAGGCATGGAAAAGCAGAAGGTGGATACTAGCTTCAAGGTAAAATCATACCATGTTGGTTAAAATGGGAGAAAGAATCCTTGGAGAGGTTGATTTCACACCATTGGAAGAATTCAGTAAGAGCAACTGTGAGGGCGCCTCCTGAAGGAAGACATTGCCTCCTTGCAGTCCTGAGAAGGGCACGCGTATAGGGAAATGGATCAGAGGGCACATTTAAACAAAAGCTAACTTCATTATGTGTTGTTTCTTCGAAAACAAAACAGTACACTTATCTTTAGTGACAAATAGGGTTTTTTCTCTGTTCCAATAAGAACAAAATTCAAATGCCTAATAGCATAATCTCAAGAACAGCAAGATATGTTATGACACCCACACCGAAGAGGACATGTTACATGAATCTTCCAAAATCCATCTAAGGAGTCTAAAGGTGGATGACTTGACTATGGCATGACCTTTGTCTCTATCTGGAAAGCTTGAAAGGTCTTTGGATGCAGAGATATTGTACTGATGCCATGTTTAGAACCAACGCCTCTATTTTCCCACAACTAGTAGGTATTATGCTCCTTGACAACTGACTTATTTATACAACAAAGTTTTTGGTGTTCACATAGTAACTAGGGAAGGCGTCGGAGAGGAGGAATTTCTTTCCACTGAATGTTCTGAGCTAGGTCTCACTTTCTCTGTATTGCTCTATTCTCTTCCATAAAGCTTCTCAAAGCTTCTATTAAGCTTATCTTAAATGTCCATTTGAGTTAAATTCTCAGAGTTATTTCTCAGCATTGGAAGAGAAGGAGGACTTAACCTCTTTAGGTTGTTTACTCTTCAATCTCACGTGACTGAGAGATTACTAAAAACACAAAAAATCTCTAAAATAAAGATAACCAATACAGTGGACCCCCCAAACTTGCATCTAGAGCACCAGCAAATTGTGAAAAATCATGAATTTCAGATATGGTCAGAAAAATGCCATTTTTGTATCTTAAACCCTAAGTTTAATGTCTCCCATAGTTATGCAATTTAATTTAATAAAATACTGTATTAATAAAGTGATAGAAGCTGCATGGCATTTTGGGGGTATTTTAGGGCTCTCAGGGCTTTAAGTAAAACAAAACCCAGAACACTAAAGCAGCTCGTTATGATGCAATGATGCTGGTGCATCTGCCAGAGAGGTTACACCATAGCAGCCAATGAGCAGCGAGGAGAACTGAATAACGCTCTCGGATTGGCTACTTGCAAACTTCCCACTAAAAAATAATTGCAGAGGATATTAGCGGTTCCTGAGAAATTGGTGGGGTTTCTGCGAACACTTATTAGTTAGGGTCTAAGGAAGAATCTGTGAATGATTGAAGCCATGAACTCTGAGCTGTAACTTCATGGGGGTATGCTGTCGTTTTGTTTGTTTCAGGGACAATTGGAGAAAAAGAGAAACTTTACAAGCTTTATTTATAAACGTCAGTGTTATGTGCCCTAAGAAGGAAGAGGACAGTGATGAAGAGAAGGTTGCTTTGAACTTGGGTTCCCTTCAGAGAAATGCCACTGAGAAAATCAGCCTGTGGCTTGTTTTAAACAAGTAAAGTATTTTAAAATAAGGACATTTGATCAGCAATAGTAAAGATTTTGCTCTTCCATTGTCACATTCACGTAGATTTTTTTTTTTTTTAGGAAAATGCATTTATACATATTATTTCTTGAAACAACTTCATAACTGAGGACATTTGTTGTGTGGAATCTACATTTGGGGAAATAGAGGCTCAGTGACCTGAAGTGAATTACTGTGAACATTTTAGCCTTTGCTGGGGCTTATACTATATGTTAGTCACTATGTAAAGGTGATACAGATGAAGACTGAGGTGCAGAATTTGCTTCACAGGAACATTCCTTTTGACTTAGCCCACCTTCTCTTAAGGTACCATGTCTGTGATGAAAATACATTTGCATATGTAAAGTAAGATAAAAACATAATCCTGTTAATGCAAGAAAGATGGTGGTTCTAACTGTCTGAGGCAAACAAAGAAAACTCTAAACATTGTAGGAATTACCCATATAGAGAAGTGGAAAATTGCAGTTCAAAACAGAGGTATCAACATATGTAAAAGACACCGATAAAGGAAAGATTAGGTATCTTGACTGGAAGTGTTTGCCTAGGTTGGAATAAAGTGATCCAGGGATGGGCGAGGAGGTTACCAAGGGGATGAATCCGGAAAGGTGGGTGGGGACTGCAGAGCGCAGAATCTTGACTGCCTGCTCAAATGTTATGGCCAGAATCACAAAAGCTCTGGGAACAAAGAGGGATAAATATAAATTTACATCTTGGCCATGGTGCCCAAGCTTAGTATATACATGCTAATTTGACTCATGGATTCTGTAAAAACGAATTATATTTAATAGAAGCCCTTTCAGTTTTGATGTTGTCTTTAACTTCCAGCTTCAGAGAGAAATTGTTACCTTTAACCTAAAAGATGAGACCCAAAGAGTTACATGCTTATTCGATTGAGAAGTTTTTTAACCCTTTGTTTTACTTGCTGTGAATATTTATGGAAATATTATTTCTAGTTGATCAGAGGTTGAAAGAACTGATCACAAAAATATACACTTTGGACCACTGTTTATAATCTTACCTGAATAACTGAATTGGCGTGTCAGGCAGTTCATTCCTCTGGCAGATAGCTCTTCAGAGCAGTCAGCAGCCTGCTGCCACATCACCCATGTCCCAGCTGTCTTCCCTTTCATTTGTGTCAAAAAGAACAAAAGAATGAGAGAAAAATTCTTTTGTTTATTAAATTAACTCCGCCAATTACTTCTTTAGTTAAACTTTTTTTTTAAGTTCTGTCTCCTCTATGACAACCCTTGTAAAGCGACTTTTCCATCTTTTTTTATTTTTAACACAAAATTATCATGTTGCCCACTCTCACCCACACCATGACTACTTAAACCTTCATTGTTTGGGACAGTCAGGGTTCATGGTAATATAGAGACAGTGAGTAATACACAAATGTGTCAGCTATAACTCTGTCCCTTAATAAGCATCTGGCTGGTGGGAGAAGAGGGGCGGCTTGTTGTAAGTGAAATTGAGCCTGAGCCAATCATACATAGAGAATAAAAGGAATTAATAAATCCTGAAATCCCAAGGAGGAAACACAGACCTCATTTTACTTAAGCAGAGACACCTCAAATCCCGTGCTGGAGGTGCGCAAAATGATAGGTATTAAGTCTCCAAGCTAGCTCCATCCCTGGTTTCTTGGGATGGAAACCAATGATTGCTATGCAGAAAATGTGTGTCTATTGTTACACGAGGGAATCAGCAGGGAGGCAACACAGCAGCAGTCACTTTCTCTTTGCTAAAATGCACTCAGAGAAATAAGGTCCTGGGGCTTTGTTCAGCCCGCAGATTAAGAATTTAATACAATTTCCTAAGTGAGAAGTCCTTAGATGCTGTCTCACTGCCTTTCCATCTTTTTGGTTTAAATTGAACAGGATGTGCATTTTATTAGTGAAGGAAAACTGGAAATGGCCTGCAAGATGAATCGGGGACCAGAAAAGTCAAGCAGTCCAATTGTTCAAGCACATGCCTGGGGACATTCATTGCTAGGATGACACTAAAATTTGCCTCTTGAAAGTTGTTAGACTTTAGATCACATGTCAGGAGGAAAATTTCAGTATTAAAAAAAAAGCTTTTCCTGATTCTTGAAGTCTGGTTTAGTGTTTTCCTAATTTTTAGCTTCGACCTATTTTCTTGCCGCCTCCACTTTCTGGCACCAGGCAAATTTCATCTCTGTCCTTACTGGAAATGCCAGATCATAGCACTATGGCAACCGGTACTGTCCCTAGATCCTTCTAAGGATGCCACCCCCACAGATTCTTCTAACTCATGATTCTTTCTCATAATTTCCTGTTCCTACAAAGGGCAGGGCAGATGGCCAGGTCTCAGAGCATGCCATGTTGAAGGAGGCTCCAAGCCTGAGGCACCAGAAGGAAACCCACCCAGAAGCCCATGTGCATTTCAGATTTAGATGTGAGCATTGATTCTGTACTTCGGAATGGAAGATTGCAAACTTTTGCTGTACATTTCTTTCAGTTGGTCATCCATATATTTTTCACCAGTGATGTTTGTGAAGAATGTAGTTCCCACATATAAAAATTGGCATCTAAATATAAGATTTACTTTTTTTTTCAGTGTTAGGGATTAACATAAGGGACTCACATAAATAAGCACTCTTAAGTCTGCTGCTTTATTCCAAGTTCATGGACCTCGTTATGTTTGTTTAAAAAGTGAGCCAGTTCTTTTTTTCCATATCAGTATCATGATAATGAAACTGGTAGCACTTAGATGTCTTTAATTTTAAAGAGAACACAGGATTTGTGAATCTAGCAGTTTTATCTGTGACCATTTATTCATTTCTGCATTTAATAAATATGCAATGCTAGGGGAGCAGAAATCATGCTTTGTGAGTCAGGATTACACAGACAAATGAGACAAGAGTCTCTCCTGATGGTCTGGCTGGGGAGACTTTCTTTATATAACTATCAGTATTACAGTAAGATAAATGCTAACTCTATTAGCTGCTAAAGGAAGGTATGCTGGGTGATACAAGCCAGAGTATAATTAATTTTGCCAGTGAGGTTTAGGTAGGACTGCCATACAAAAGAAAAATTTGTCCTGGATATCTAGGAGTTGGAAGCACAGAACAGGTGAGAGCAAAATGATGATCACAATGGTAGAGAGGTGTAAAAAGGCACTGTGTTGTGAAAGGAAAAGAAATAAATTACTTTTAAAATAAGTGTTAGGAGTTAGCATTCAAGATGAGTCAGGAGAAATAAAAAAGGAAAGCAAAAGCTATTAGACAATTAAAAAAGCCCTTAAAACTTAAAATTTTATCATTAAAATGAGGAATTTAAATTCAACGTTTTTGGATACAAGTCAATTTTATTAATTTGTCTGGCTGTTTTTAATACTAGCTACAATGTAGAATACTTAGAGTATTCTAAATAGATTGTCTTTTGCTAAAACAGAGTATATCATGGATGACCAGAGGTACTTTGTGTCAAGTTTGCCTGTTTATATACATAACTATGTAACTAATAAAGTTGAAACAGGTGGCACATAAGCAATTTACTAATCTTTCAACTATTAAAGCATTTTAAATTCTCTGTTCTCTTCCTTTGAAAACTTGGGACTCATGCTGATTTAAAGGTTTCGATCATATTCAGATGTAAGGACAATCTCATTTTGGTAATGAAGATCAGTTTTAAAGATGTAAAATTCTATTCCAGTCTTTTTTTCCCCCAGTAAGTTTGTAGGTGCATTTAAAGCAAACAATATAGTTAGATTTATCATTGGGATGTTATACCTTTACATGATATATCTTGATTCTTATTTTTTCCCCAGAACCCTGCCCTCCCTTCACCCTTCCATATTTATAGAGATTTTATTTCCATTTTTTTCCTTTTTTCACATCTTTTCTTTTCCCTTATTTCCTTTCCCCTCCCCTTCCCACTTTCCCTTTAGTCATTTTCTTCCTATTTCACATTATCGATTATACCATTTAAACCTTATTTATGCTTGTAGTTTTTCACACCAGAGAAACTACTGAGTATTTACTTGTGTGTCCTATTTATTTCACTTAAGACTATAGCTTCAGTGTGCATCCATTTAGCTATAAATGTCTCTAGTTTCTCATTTTCATGGATAAGTAGTACTCCATTTTATAGAAAAACCACATCTTCTTTATGCAGTTTCCACTTAATGGGCAATTGGGCTGTTTGCAAGTTTTACCTATTACAAATTGTGCTGCCATAAACATGGATATGTACATATCCCTGTGGTATGATTCTTTTAATTCTTTTGGAAAGATTCCTAAGCAGAGGCATAGCTGGGTCAAATGGAACCTCTGATCCCTAGTTCTTTGAGGTGCCTCCATATTGATTTCCACAGCGGCTGCACCAGTCTGTACTCAGACCAAAAGTGGAGAAGGGTTCTTTTCCCCCCACAACCTCACCACCATTTGTTATTGATTGATTTCTTGATAGCAGCCATTCTTCCTGGGGTGAGGCGGAATCTCAGTGTTGTTTTCATCTGCATCTCTAGAATGACCAGTGATGTGGAACATTTTTTCATATGTTTATTTGCTGATTTTACTTGCTTGTCTGAGAAATGTCTGTTCATTTCAGATTCCCGTTTTTGAATTGTGTCTTTATATTTGGGGGGGGGGCTGATTTTTTTCAGTTCTTTATATATTCTAGATAGTAGTCCTTTGTGTGAGGAACAGCTGGTAATTTTTTTCCCCCAAATTTTAGGTTGTCTCTTTGCTCTGTTGGTGGTTTCTCTTCTATTCCAATCTTAATTTAAAAAACAATTCCTATTCCACCTTGAAAACCTCTCCCCTTGCACTTAATAAACCTGACTTTTGAAGTGGGAACCTTCCATATATAATACTCTTATTTTTGGAGGTATTGGGGAGTGAACACAGAGTCTTTGTGCTGAGCTAAATCCCCACCCCTTTTTTAACTTTTCCTTTTTAAGACAAATTCTCACTAAGTTTCTAAGTTTTCTGAGCTGGGCTTGAATCTGCTACCCTTTGTCTCAGCCTTCCCAAGTACTCTGATTATAGGCACATGCAACCACATTTGGCTTGCAGCACTATTCCTTATTCTTTGCTTTTACGTATTCCAGATTCTCAGTTTTAGAACTGGGAAGAGCTGTTTTCCTAAGCTGATATGGTTAGAACTTGACACCTGCAGTTTAATGGAGAAGAGGTTTATTTGGCTTACAATTTCCAAAGTTTCAGCTCATGGTTGTCTGGCTCTAAGACAAAAACAGAATGATGGAAGGATGTGGTAGAGGAAGACTCCTCAAGTGGTAGCAACAGAAAACAGAGCAGAAGGAACTAGAGAGAGATACACACCCTCCAAGCTCTGTCAGCAGTGATCCCCTTCTTTCATCTGGGCCTGCCCTATGTCTTACTAGCGCATTGAGTCATGGACTCATCCGTGGATTAAAGCACTGATGAACATAGCACCTTCATTATTCAGTCACTTTCTGAGTGCCCTATCTTTGAGCACCTGAGACTTTTGGGAGACATTTTAGCTCTAAACCAGAGCATCTTTATGCTCTAATTTTGGGATTCATATGGAAAGCAGATATTAAAACCCTTGCATTATAATATTTCACAAATTAATAACTTCCAATGTTCATTCATTTTCTGGTATCAATTAAGAAATATGAAACAGTTTAACAGCTTACTAATCACATACTGGGGGTAAAAGGATCACCAGCAGCCATACGGTCTTCATCAACAGGTAATTATTTCTTTGAGGTGCTGGTATATTTATTGAACCACTGATGAGAGTTTCAATAGGTGATTTCTAAGCATCTGTGTTGTACAACACTATTTATGGTCTCGTGATAAAGGTAGTAAGAAACAAAAAAGAAGATAAGGAGAATGGCTGGGGTCATAAGTCCTATTGAATTTACTAGTTTCAATAGAACGTAATTGTTTAAATGATTTTTGGAAGCTAATTGATGTATTGTATGAAAACTTCTCCCAAAAAAGGTAGATAGCTCCGGGAATGTGTTGAGATCCTCTGCCCCAGAGATTAAACTTTTTTCAGAGTTCTGCTGGGAGACTCTACTCTGGAAGCCTTCAAGACTCTAAAATTTTAAGTTATCAGATTTAGATGTGAAAATGTAGAAGCGGCTTTGTGCACTTTGCAGTACCAGATGTGCACAGAAATCAGTTTGTTTATAAAATAGTGAAACATGGAAATACAAGAAAAGTAGCATGTACATTGTGTGGCCTTGGCTTTCTTGAGGTTCTGGGTCTAACTTTAGTCTTTCTTGTTATGGATGACAGTCATCTTACTTAGCATTCATTCAAATGAAAGGTACTTTACAGGATGGATTGTTAAGTGACATGGACCAGGTGTGGTTTAAGTGTAAAGAAGTGATGTAGGTGTGTCATTTGGGTCTGAAAATAAAGGAAATCTGTCTTCTTTTCTTTCTCTTTTCTCCTCCTATCATTCGTGCTTGCCTGGTAGTCTTAAAGATATAGGGATTATATAGACAGCTGGGCTGGGTTTCTCATTGTTACTGTGCCACTTAACTTCTAGTGACTTTAATAAATTACTAGATCTCTGTGAGTCTCCATATCTTCATCTCTAACATGGGAAACATGGTAGTAGGTATTATTAAGCTTTTGTGGGCTGTGAACCAAAATATTATTTAAACCTCAAAGAAACTTTACAAGACCAGTACTAGTATTATTTTATGGGAGCAGAAACAGGCACAGGGAATTTAAGTCACCTATCAACTTCTCACAGCTTGTAAATGGAAGAGTTATGATTTGTACTCATTCCAAGAGCCCTTGTGTCCACTGTTTCTCTGCCTGAATGCCTCCTTGAAGAAGAAAAATAACTTCTACATGTTGCATACATGATGACAGTATTTAAGTGATGATATATTAGTTGGTGATCCTCTTGTGGAAAGTTATTGAAACTCAGTTAAAACTAGCAACAACAGGAAGGATTATCGGAGGAAAAGTGGGAGCATTGCATGGCCTGATACTTGCAGGGGTACAATCAAGAATGAAAAACAAAGACCTGGAAGATATTAGAACTGGTCAGTCCCTTGACTTTGCTGGTATCCAGATAGGGGCTGTTCTAGGCTCTCCACACAGTGGGAAGCAGTGGCTGGTATCACCAGGGATACACCTTTATAGCTCCTGATAAATAAGAAACACTCCATGAAGTTTCTGTGAGATGAAGTATGGGAAAGGATTCTTGTTGATCTGCTTTTGATCACCTGCTCAATTTCTGTCTAATCACTTGAGGCAAGATCTCTGATTTTGCCAAGTTTTCACCAAGATTGGGTCATTCACTTATTTCTGTATTCCCAAGGAGATAGATTTTTCGTTCAGAAAAATGAAAGGAGAACCCACATTCAATAACCAGAAGGCAGAAACCATGGTTTGTAAGTATAGTTACAGATGATTTCTACTTTTCAAATTTTTCTGAAGTTTGAAGAATTTGCAACTTTCTGTTTTATTTTTCAGTGTGCTTTTAATATGAGTTAATCACAGTGGAAGAACCGCTCTTATTTTGTCACTCATAATCTTAAAACATTATATTCACTTTCAACAGTGCATCTGCTAATTTGTGTAATGAGGAACGCCCCTGAGAAATGTCCTTTCTCTTTCGGCCATGGGGAAAGAGCACTTGCACACATGGTACAGTCATTATGAATGTCCAAAGCAGAAGGGCGTTATGGGACTGGCGCTTCCTGTTGTAATGTCTTGTATTTAATTGGCAGAGAGTGGGAGAAGCTGGTGAGCTCTTCAAACAGTCTCATTGTGTGGTACCTGGAGGAGCTAATCAAAATCCATATAATTTATTGAAGTAGATATATTTACAACAAAGAAAACACAGCTAAAGCAAATAAGTCTGGTATGCCTGACTAGTGAAGTGAATAGAAATCAATCCTTAAATTAAGAAAACACAGTCTATCTTCATATTAACTATCTTGATGAAGAAACAGCTATTGCATTATTTATTACCTTGTAGAACTGGCATAGGATTGTAATTTCTTGGACCCATAGTTGCTTGGCTGAAGCATCACTGCATGATTTAAATCCTGCAAAGTTTGGCTTTACCACTAACCTCAGGTGCAAAATTTTACACTAATCCTTTATTCTTCTTTGAATTGAGAGGATTCCAAACTAAAGGTTATTTTCAGTCAATGAAGACTTTAAGATAAAGACTTTCTTAGTGAATTTTACTTGTTCTTTCTTGGACTCCCAAGTGTAGTGGTCTGAAATGTGCTTTAATCTTAGACCATGATGATACCATATATTGGGACTCCACTTTCATTATCCTTCTGGATTATCCTTTAATATGTATGTTTTCTGAGCATTAGGAGTCTACTTCCATTGCACCAGGCTGATTACCAGTTATGTAGTAGCACCAACAGAGTCTCAGAAAATATTTGCAAGGTGGGTGAAGTATGTGATTTATGTATACATATACCAATTATTTTATGTTCTGCTTCTGTTGTAAAAAAGCTGTCCCCAAAAGCCTTAGTTAATTCATAACACTCATCTTTATTTTAGATTAAGTTTTAGATGACTAACTGCACACCAGAATAACAGAATTTAATGGGAAAACCACCAGTGCCCCAGTCTACCATGATTCCCATCACTGTAAGCAGTAATATCAATTGTGTTATTCAAGAGTTATTCTTCTTTAATATGATCTATCCTTTAGTCAACTGTTACTATCATACCCTAATTATTAACACCAAGTCTCACATGAAGCTAAGAATCCCATTATTTAACATACTACACAGACGTTAAGAATTCATTCTGTCACAGGAAAAAAATGTATTGAATATACATTGAATATACAACATTTCATTGTTTTGGGAACACTCAAAATTCTAATAGCTACTTTGAAACATTAAATTACATGTCAACCATAGGAAAGATGAATGCTACACATAATTTTATTGTTTGAATAATCTAATTTCTTAACATGCATTCTAACTATATTAAGCGTTGTCACTTTTATCCTCTTTGTTAGGTTTAGTGAGTGAAGGCTAGCATTTTCATAATGTATATGAGTATAACTCTGCACAAATATATTTGGCTCCTTACTTTATAATTAAAACTCATAAATAGTATTTCAAGGTATTCTTTTACCAGAGGCAATTTGGTAGATGGGCAAGGTTTGTAGTGACTGGAGATATCTCATAAGAAACTTCTCAGCTGCCAGCTGGAGATGACATGGAAAGGTCAGCAGAAGTTCTTCTTGGCCTAGGAAAGGGAGACCCATGAAGATTTATGGAGGGAGTATATCTCAGCTGGAACTTGGATACACAAAGGCAGCCTTCCAGGTGTAAGAAATATCAGGGAAAAGAAGGACATGAAAGGACAAATGGCATAGGGAGCGGCAGCTAGAAGTTTGTTAGCTCAGCATTAGGTGGATTGAAAAAAATGATGGAAGGTGGTATAAAAAAGTTAGACAGGAACCAGATCATGCATTATTTTGTACGTCTTTTTACGTTAGGTTGAGTCTTTTTTTCTGTTGGCACTGTAAAGAATTGGGAGACTTTAATCTGGGAAGTTATATGGTGAATTCTGCTTTTCAGAAAGATTTCTCACCTTTACAGGTATGTGGAGATTTGAGGGGCATTGGAAAGACTAGGTAAGGATCACCGCAATCACCTATGCAAAAGTGACAGATAGTGGACACAGAGAAGTACTAGAGAAATGGAGAGGGATTCAGACAATGACTATGTAGAAAGTAGTATCAGATGGACTCAGCTGTGATTAGGAGAGAATGTGGAATGAGACATGTTGAGAATAACCTACAGGTTCTTAGCTGGTGTGTTTGATTGATTGACCCAAGAGAGAATTCAGGTGGAGGCAAATGTTTGAGGGAAAGAGAAAAGTTTAGTTTTAGAGATGCTGAGTTGAAGAGAATCTAATTATAAATATTCAACAAAAAGTTGAGAATGTGAGTTTGATGCTTGGAAGACAGGCTTGGAGAGCAATGCTATATAGTATTACTAAAACTATAAAGGTAGAGAGGTTACTATTTTCCAAACAGTGAAGGAAGGGCAAGCCCCCTCTCTTGGGTTGGAGGAGAAGCACCAGAGACCAGTATCAAAAAATATAAAAAGTGTTCCAAGAAGATGTGATTAAAAGTGTTATTTTCATCTGAGGGACCCTAAAGGATACGTGCATATTTGATCCTGTAGGTGATAGATGAGTTTGAAAAGAACAATTTCAGTAGAATGATGGTGAAAAACCCAGATTCCCATGTGTTGAGTCATCTCTGAGGAAGGGGAATCAGTAAGCAGTATGCTCCAGAGCTTAGGAAAGAGAGAATTTAAATGTGAAGACAAGCTCTGGTGGATTGGGAGAAGCTTGGGCATTTCTTTAGGCTGAAAGGAAAGAGCCAGTGAGAAGGCCTCAGAGGAATAGGATCTGGAGGCAAAAGTTAATGCAAAGGACCTTTCCTTCCTAAGTGACAGGGGTAGGGGAAAGGAAAGAATGGAAAGGAATAAATATGGAAAAGGAAAAAATGGAAACAGTCTTTGTACATAGGGAGGGGTGGAGGGGTGGAGGGGTTGAAGTGAGGGCAGGGGAATGAGGAAAAAATAAGAACCAAGATACATCATGTAAAGGTATAAATTCCCAATAATGGATGTAAACATATTACATACCTAAAATGTACCAATAAAACTAATGAATTAAAAAAAAGGACCAGGGATTTAGCTCAGTGGTGCTGCTGCAGCCTCACAAGTGCAAGGTCCCAAGTTCTATCCCCTGGTACCAAAAAAAAAGTTAATGCAAAGGAAAGGTAGGAATACATTAGGGATACCTAGAGGTTACCCTGTGGGATAGGAGAAAGATCTTTTTTTCTAAGGCTAGAAGAGAGCTGATAAGGAGATGGTAACTTTGAACATAGAAAATAGTAATAGAATATTAGAAGAGATCTTACTGGATGGCCTAAAGAGGATGCAAGATGTGCTTTGTTTTGATTTTTTTTTTGTCAGCATGTGGAACAAGTGTTGATTATGGGGCTTAGTGGGAACAGGAGTTTGGGATAGTGAATGAAAGTATTAGGAGATAGAACCTGTCTTACTGAGGTTGGCAGCCACACATTTATCATGGCACAAATCTCCTCTGTTGAACATTTACTCCATCAATGCTCAGCCACTTGGATATGAGAACAGAGAGGTATTTTTAAAGTATTGGTCAAAGGTTAGGGTTTTCCAAACAGGGACATGGAAAGACAATGTGGATTTTGGATTCTTTGACGTTAGTAATAGGGTGATGTGGCTCAGATAATTTACCCAGTGTCCATGCTAGAAAAAGAAGAATAACAAAACATATTATGTAAGTGGAGGATTCCTTGGCTTGGATTCCTTCCTAGAAGACAAAGATCTGGTGAGGTTGGAGTAAATACCTGAGAAGGCTTGTGAGGCCCACGGTTCCTCTATTGCTGCTTGACAAAGTTCCAGCAATGATGAGCCTAGGGTTGAAAGCATCGCTCCAGCTTTTATTTTGCTTGCACTTTTGATTGGCTTAATTGTATTACGGGAAATTTGGTTTTAATGAAAAAACCTGTACATGCTACTTCTGAGAAATATGTGTCAATTGTGTCAGTCATTGAGCCCTTAAGCGCGACCCCTGATCCAGGGACTTTCTTTGAAGGGGTTCCCAGCTTTTCAATAATTGAGGACTGCCTATTTCCGTATGTAACCTTTACTATGTTATAAATAAAGAAGTCCTCTAATGTTCGGAAGGCACACCACCTCATACCTACAGAGTGTGTCTCATTCCTTCACAAGTGCCCACTCCAACCCTCCTCCTCAGGACCTGAACACTCTCCGAGGCTGGACCCCAGCAAAAGCTAAAGAAGAGAGCATGGTTATCCGTGTTTGAATCATCTGAAAATATTTTTGAGTAGATGTGGGTCATGACATAATCCTCAGTGCAGCCTAGGAATGGGTAATAGAAAAGAAGAGGACAAGACTTTGTGAGGTGTGGTCAGTGAAGGAAAGAACTTCAAACAAGTAGAGAAAAGAGCATTCAGAAGATAGACTAGAATAGCAGAAAGAAAGATTGCAGCTATGGTGGGGAGAGTTCAAAGAATGTTCTACAGATGGTAGGCAGTGTGATGAAGAGGGACATGGGGAGCTTGAGGTGGGATTACATAATTCTGAGACCAAGACTCTTGAAGGTCGAGGAAACCATTGTGTTATTCTGCAGTAGTTAGAGAGAGCTCTGTTTTTGGAAGTAAGTGGTGATAGTTCCTGTGTAGCTTCACTTCATTACATGATTTAATTCTTTATATTCAGGCCCAGGATTCCTATCTCTCAGGAGTCATAGCAATGTGAAAATAAATGCTGGACTTAGTATCTCTAATGTTGAGGTTAACTTACTTACATTTATTGGTTATAATTCTGAAAGAAAGGGAACCGCCGTCTTTCATTTCCTATTGTATCTCTGTGCTGCTTATCTTTGGGCAGGGATGTATTGTCTATATGAATTTTGAAAGACTTCTTTCAATAGGTATTTATTTACTTTGGAAAAGATAAATTACAGTGGAAAAATGTAGCTTTTAGAAGCTTTTGTCAGAGATTGCTAATGGATTTTAGATATTGTTCTTATAAAGAAGTTGCTTGCTTCTGTTCCATTTGGAAACCACACCACCGTTAAGACGGAAGTTAATTTATCTGTGATTATTGATGTACACAGCGGTTGATGCCTACAGAGAAGTGCTCATGTCAGACCCCTCAAATTTGCGTGCCGATCTCATGGTTGTCTGCTCTGACCTGGAGTAAATCACTTAATTACTGTGCATTTCAATTTGCCAGCTGGAAGTGTGAGGCTGCATTGCTTAGGAAACTGAAGACCAGAGGAGAATGAAGAGAATTGCTTGAATGTTATCTTACCACTGATATTAATGTCTCTGGACAAATGATTACACTAACAAAGACTATTTCTTCACACACAGAAAAATCACTGCCATTTTTACAAGAAAATTGTGAGAGTTTAGGCTTATAACTATTATATATTACATAAATGTAAGATATATACACACCATATGTATTGTATATATAATATTTTTCTATCATCTACTTGGTGGCCAATGTATTTCCAAGGAATAAGTTGAGTAAGATTATCAACAAAGAGTGTCAGTGTGGAAACTGAATCCCTTCATCTTGCAATTGTTCGATGCAATTTAGACCTTTCACTTATTTGATTATGTCTGATATGATTAACATCAAGAATCAAAGTAAATAAATTATAAATGATTAGTATTTGTTTTATTTGCATACCTATGTTCACAGGAATTTCCTTACGTTAAATAATTTGTCTTAGTTGTGATTCCATAACTGTCTAATGTCCAGTAAGAATAATTCATGCACTAGGAAGTATGCGAGGTCCTGAAGGTTCAAAGATAATAGAATGATGTGATTTTTTAGTCTCTAAAAGTCCATTGTCTAGAGACACCAGTTTGAGTCTATGTATTTTGATATGAATATAACAAAATAATCATGAAGTATATTCTATGTGTTTACTAAGGTTAGGTTGTAAACTTCAGACGTTAGGAGAATGTGAACTTTAGAACAATTTTAGGTTTAAAACAATATTGAATGGAATGTACAATTATTTCCCATATACTTCCAAACAGTAAGAATTTTCATTTTCACTATCAATGAATATGAGTTCCTTTTGCTGTACATATTTGCAAGCACTTGGTGTCAGTGTTTTGAACTTCGCTCAACTCATTCTAACAGGGTTTTAGTAGGCTCATGGGTAAAAGAGGACCTGGTAAGTAGCAAGTATTTGGGGATGAAGTACAGGATGGGTAAGCAGTTTTAGAAGGAGAGTACATATGGTACCTCAAGAGAGAATTCACATTATAAAAACTCATGTGAATTATGTTGGATTTATTTTTCTGAAAGACAAGAATGCCTTTCGTAGCATGAAAGAGAATATTAAATGGTGTCATCTAGAAAAAATTCATTAATACACCCATACACATTTGGGAAAAAATATGAAAAAAAACTTTTTTTAAAGCAAGACATACTAGAGCTTTTAGAATTTATTTAAAATTACTAGAGTAATTAGAATAAATTTTAAAATTAAAATATAATAAAACAAGTATGAAAATATTGATAAGTATAGAATTTTAGCAATAGGTAGGTACATGAAAATTTGTGATAAATTTTGGTTTTATGTATGTTTGGCAAATTTTTCTAATATTTTTGAAAATCACAAATACTAGGATACCTAGGATTGTCAATATTTATAATGAACTGTCGCAATCAGATTCTCATGTAAATAAGATTATGTGTGCAGCAGAATTGACTATGAACAGGAAAGGGACTGTGACCAGATAGGAGTATGTTGCAATTCCACAGGTAACATATGAGGTAGACTCTAATTGATGAAGTATAGCATAAGGATTTTGTTTAAAACTATGACCTTAATGGCATCTCCTAGCATGACTGGATAAAGCAAAAATAAAAGACAATTAAGGACCTAATGCTACAAAAATAACACAAGAATACCCGATAATAGAAGAGAACATGAGAGACTATTATGGGAATGGAGGTAGAATGGTTAAAGAGGTGGAAGGCGAAATAAGAAACAACACAGTTACTACTGAATGAAATTCATATTGCATTTGTAAATGAGACTGAATTTCACAAATCTTATGCTACCTATGGGCTGTAGGTATGTGCTACAGTTTGTAGATAGAATCCAGTGAAGTCATTAGTAGGTTTTTCTTATAGTTAGTAATTCATTTTTGTTCGTGGTGATTTTCTGGTTACTGTAGTTTTTTTCCAAATGAAAACCCTGAATTTGTTTATTTATAGTGTAACAATGAGTTTTTGGAGGTTATAACAATAAAGACAATAAATCTCAGATTGAAATGCAAAGGTCTAGCTTTGATGCCACATTCAGAGCACTTCTTATTTAATAATAAATACACTGTAGCTGAAATTGATTTTTAAATCAAAGCTAATTTAATCAGATAAATAGGATTATTCACTTAGTACTTTGATTATCAGATCAAATTTGTTTTCCCCATTGTTGATAACAAAAATGTAATTTTGCACAAGCTGAAACAAGAAAACTAATAAATAACCAGGCATATTGCAGTGAATTTCAGGTTAAAGTCCATTTTACTAATAATATCAATAGTTAATATTTATTTACTGCATGTTGACTGTCAGGCCAACCACAATTAATCTCATTAAATCCTTTTTTATGAGGTTTGTAATATTTATATTCAGTTGATAGTGAAGATGTTAAAATTCAGTGAGATTAAGTAATTTGTTCAAATTCAAACAGCTGGCAAGTGACTAAGTGGAATTTGGTCCAGGACTTATAACTGTTCAGATCTAAGACAGATTATTCTCTCTGTGGTTGTGTGTTTGAGAATCTCTCAAATGCAATATACTGCACCAAGTTTATTATACTGTATTACGATGTCTCCTTGAACTAGACAGTCAGGACACACTACCACAGGAATCTGGAATTTAAGATGCCCAAGCATTCAGCCTATGATCAGAGAGAATACGTAGACATTAGCAGTTTCAATAAACATCATTTGTTTACACAACCTCTGGGGACTAATGCTGTAGCAAGGTTTTCAGTTAGCTTTCATGAATGAAACTGAGAGATTTTTCCACAAATATTTTAGGGTTTTGGTGAAAATTTTATAACATACGGGAGAACAAGATCAATTATGGACATAAAGTGAATTATTTGAAAGTGGAAATTAAAATAACCTGTATTATAGAATATGTTAACCATTATTATAACATAGAAAAAATTATTGCATTAGGTAGTCATAAATATTTGACAGGTTAGCATTCTTCCAAATGTTTTGTAGAAACTCAAAGACAAACTTTTGGATAGTACAGGTTCCAGTCTGTGATAGTACTGTGCTCTAGCCTGAGTCTACTGCCCCCTCCTGCGAATTTTCAAAATGCCTCTAGGTTCACAGGGGCTTCTAACCTACAGGTCACTGTCCTCTGTGCAGGTGACCCTATGGGCTAATCAGAAACAGATCATGAAACCTACACCAAAAAAAAACCCCAGAGCCTCAGAGAAGAGGAAGAGAAGACCCTGGAGTAGTACCAAGACAACTGCTAGGCTCCAACATGCCTCCAGTTTCTCCCCAATGTTACTTAATATGTTTTCTACGGTGATTACATGTATTCACTGAGAGGGAGACAAATCGGGGGGGGGAAGAGAGAGAGAGAGAGAGAGAGAGAGGGAATTAGTTAACCTTTGTTTTGATCATGTTTTCTCAGTGTAAAATTTGTCTTTTTCATTGCTTTTTTTCAAGTCTTCATTCTTCAGGGATGACCCAGTTTCACTTTCTAATGTAGTCTGGAGCAATGACTTCAGAATTTATAAAGCATCTCAAAGTTGACACGTCATGAATTATTTCCTAATACCCACCCATAGTCTTGAGTCTAGGTTAATTGTGATTCAATTCCTCTTTTCTCAGGCCCCAAACCCCAAAGATCACCATCTTTCTCTTATATCCCATATCCACCCAACCACTTTCTTACTCTTTCTCCAAATATCTAGGAGACATCAGTGCTATGTTCTGACTGTGTTCTCCCAAAATTTTTATGCTGGAACCCTTACCCTCCAGGTGATACTATTAGGACAGAGGCATTTGGGAAGTGATTAGGTTGTAAAGGTGGAGCTCTCGTAAATGACATTAATGCCATTATACATAAGGCATAAGACAGACCCCTGCATGATCAGGATTTCAGCAGATGGCACATCAAAGGAGTCCAGATCAGCACTTCATATTGAAAGGAAGGAATCTGAGACAAGTATACCTTACATTATTAGTTAACATTTACCTTGCCTACCCTGATCTGAGACCTTCCCAGGAAAGGGGCAACAGACCTGACACGGACTCAACAGAGCTTATTTAACAGGGTCCATTGGTATCAGAGGACAAGCGATACATTTGGAGGAAAGACTGTCTCAATTACTGCATCGTACAATGTGCAAACTTTTTCAAAGTCAGGCTTGTGTATTATTGCATAGCACTGAGTCAGTATTTTAGCCTTTAAAAAATAGAAAGGCATCTTAGCACAAATCTAGATGACACAGAGGATCCCTGAGCAGGGGGTAAGGTTTGGGATCTTTTTTCTTCTGTTGAAACTCATCCTATTTATAATGTCTCTGATGATTTTTTGTGAGTGCCTTCATGCAGAGAGCTTAGCAATTTCCATTGTAAGATGTACACTTTTGTCCTTTCGATTTCTGGAATAGAATATCAATGAAATGTGAATTTAATGGACTCATTTGCCTTTCTGGGAGAGTCTTCCTTTTTAACATAACAGCACACACATAGCATCACAAACCAAACACTTTAATGTAAGGTGATAGAGTCCCAAATTAAAACATTCATTGGAAATATAAATAGAAAAAGGAAAGCTACTTATAGTAGTGACTGTTTTATAGCACTTATTTTTTAGTTGTCTGGAACTCTCTGTTGGGAGGGTTGTTACAGTGAAGAGTCAGACTTTGACTCATGTTAGAGGTCCAGTGGGTCAGAGAAAAGACCAGGTTGCCAGGTATTTATAGTTTCTACAAAACATTTTGCAATAATGTGACAAACTGCCCCTGGAAATGGCAATAACCTCAGTCATTTTATTGAGATTTTTTTTTAAATTTTGCACCTTAAAACTATGGATGGCAGTGTTTGTCACCAACACTCTGTACCTCCTTCTTCCTTCCCAGCCCCTCATTCTTTACCCAGTTCTGTCCTTCAAACGTATTTGGGCCCTACTCAGTACTTTCATCTCCATCTTACCTTATTTTGTATTTCCTCAACTTTGAATCCTACTTCCTCATTTCAATTTGGTGGTCTTACTTTTTCCTGTGCTCTCAACTTGGGCTGAACAGCTACACTCCACTGTGCAGTCTGTGTATCTGCCCAAACTTCCCCCTTGGAATTGGTTTCTGTTAAGGACAGCAAGCTGCATTTAGGTGGTGCCCTCACTGGGCTTGACTCTAGCGGAGTGTATCAGCATCATTTGCCTGTCTTCTCCTCATGACAGAATTTCGTATTTCTCAAGGAGAACACTAAAGGATGATGACAAGCTACCAAGGGTCCATCAACAGCAAACGAATGCCACATACCTGCTTAATCTCTTCAGGAAGTAGTCACAAGAATACATTTTTAAAATGTGGGTGCAATATTTCAATATGTAGATTACACTTTCTCTAATATTTCCTCTTAGCTTATGGTAATTTCAGCATTTGCGGAGCTAAGACTGCTTAGACCATTTGTTCAAGAAAAGAAACTAGTATTCTCATCAAGTCAAAGAATTCAAACACCATTATGGGAAACAGTATTACAGAAAGAAAAAAGTCAATTTCTGGTTGTGAAGATATATACTTTATGACACATGTAAGAGACAAACAATTCAATTTCAAAAGCCTGGGAAGCAGAACCTAAGCTATCTACTTATAAGGACATATTGCCTTCAGATTAAGTAATGACTGTGGACTACGAGAGAGGAATGAGAGTATAAAATGAAGCGTTTGATAGAAGAGGATTCCCAAGACTCTTTTCAACTCACACTTAACTATCATCATCTTCTTATGGATACAGAAGTCTTAGAGAAGTTTTGTACACCAAAGGCCTGAAGGAATCTGTGGCTTCCCCTATTTGGCTGGAATTTAACAGGCAAAGAGAATCCAGAATCTCTTAGGAGGATGATTGTGTCATTTACTCATCAAGATTAGGGGATTTTTGAGGGTGAAGATACTCTGGTGTTAAATCTGATTGGGAAGCTTGGATAACATATGTCAACCAGCATGGTAGCAGGCAAACAGGATGCACAGTAACCTCTAAGTGTATGAGATACCACAAGAGGTGTTTTTAATGAAGACAGAAAGTAGAATAGTGGCTGTTAAAGACTAGAGGGCAGGGCATAATGAGGAGTTAGTATTTAATGAGTATAAAGTTTAGTTAGTATTTAATGAATATAGAGTTTAGGTTTGAAATGTGAAAACATTATGAAGGTAGGTAGTGGTGATGGTTATACAACAGTATGAATGTGCTCACTGCCACTGAGCTGTAGACTTAAAAATAGTTAAAGTGACAAATTTCATATCCTATGTACCTTACCACAATAAAAAGTTTGCTCAAAGATATAAAGATGGTTTGTAATGGGTTCCTAGTTAAAGGTGCCTGAGGAAGCCATGTAACTCTTTTCCTGAGTTCAGAGGGTAGAGCATGTTCTTGCACAGTTAAGAAAGCCACAAACTTGACAACAAAAGCTGAAGAATCAAGAAAGGGGTTGAGTAAGAGCTCTTGAAAAGAATATAAGCTAAGGCCAGAAGATGTGGATGAAGCATAGATGGATGAGCAGAAGTAGGTGCCTTCTTCACAATGCCCTCCTACTATGCAAGCTATTCAAAGTTTAGATTTTATTCCCTTGACGAAAAAGGGCAGAGATTGACCTTGAAGTGACAAAGATTTGCTTTCTTCCATTTGGGGCTGCAAAGCAGAGCTTAAGTACCCAGAAAAATAAATTGAATATATAGTATGTATTTGATGTTCTCATATTTGTAATTTTAGCAAATGACATTTTTTTTGATGGTCTATGACAATGGTGGCAAGCCTATGACATGTGTGCCACAAAAGGCTGCTTGTATCATTGAAAGCTCTAAGACATTCACTGTCACTGCTCTGGAAATCCACTGAATGCCCATGTTTGCCTTTTGGATCTTTAAATTCAGAATAATTTGTCTGGTTTAGCATATTGTGGCTTAGAGTAGTGTTTGCTTTATGATTAAGTTACTAGTTAAGAATACTTATGTTTACATATGTACAATTATATTTTCTTTAATGTATGATATGAAAATGTCCTCCAATTTACTGTTTATACTTCCTACTAAATAACATAGCTAACACATTTTGTTTCCTTTAAAGCACATTTCAAAATGTATGGTTACAGTCAGTAAGTAAGTATTGTTGAATTTACATACACTTACTCTGTCTGGATCTCTCTTTGAATTATTTCTAGAAGTTTCTATCATATATAAAATGCAGTAAGAAAGAAATGGGCAACTGAGAATCTTAAGAGGTACAGTGCTTCCAGTTAATCTTTGAGGACAGCACAGGTGGGTGGAAAACTGAAGTGTTGTTTTTATGCTGTCCTACAATTGGAATTCCTTTTTCTATTGTTTGATGCTAAAGACAGCACTAATTTCGTTTACATTTCCTCTTGATTCCTGAATCATTTGTTGAAATCATTTGTTGAAAAGTATTTAAAAGGAATTTTCTCTGTATATATAAATAAGACTTTAAAAATGTTAATAAATGAACTAAATTATTTGTAGCCATGTTTTAAACGCTATATTTGTTGCCCTGAAGGCAATGATGTAAAAATGTGTGCATTGCATTTTCTGAAAAGGGCTTTGTAGACCCCTTTCAGATACCTCCACCCCCTGCACTTGTTTTGTATGAATGAATGAATGAATGGTACCATTTAATATTGTATATTACAAATATTTTCCTGTTTTGGAGGAAGAACGGAATTATACCAAACCATCCTCTTTATCATCACACATTGCATTCTCCTAGAAGAAGAAATAATTTTGGAAACAAAAAGCTTAAATGCTGTCTTTACTTTGCTATAAAGGACATTCTTTAAGATACTCAGAGTTTTGTTTCGGTTAAGGAAAATAATGAGCTAGGAGGGAATTTTCAGTTGTCTGCCAATAACAACATTTTGATCTTTTTCTTACAGATCTAGTTCCCCTTCTGTGCTTACACCTTCTCCAATGCAGTCTATGCATCCATTCTGAGTATCAGGGATGGGCTTGGCTTAATTTAATGTTAATGCTATAATCTCATCCACTTTTTTGTTAATTAATTAATTTTATAAGTACATTTCAGATATATAATGTAGTGACATTCATCCTTGGAAACTGGCACCTTTACACAATCCGTCTTGGTTCTTATCTTTTCCCCATTCCCCTGCCCTCCTTTCAACCCCTCCACCCCTCCCTATGGACAAAGATTGTTGCTATTTTTTCTTTTTCTCATGTTAACTCCATTCCCATCTTTCTTTTCCCCTACTCCTCCTATTTCTCTTTCCCCTTTGTACATTTTTTTCCTATTTCAAATTGTCTATTATTCCTTTTAGTCCTTATTTACACTTCAGTTTCTCACACTAGAGAAACTATTCAGTATTTACACATATGCGTCCTATTTATTTCACTGAAGAGTGCCATCCACTTTTGATACAAAATTTAGTTTAAGAAACCAGAATTTAGCCTGTCACTTCCTTAGCATGCCACTAGAAGCAGTGTTTATTTATATCTGGAAGGATGACCCAATTTAAGTCAATGAGAAAAAGTCACCTGGGGAACCTCTTGAAAGAAGTTTCAAGATCTGAAGAGGGTGCCCCTGGGCAAGATGTTCTTTCTGCCTCTGAAAACGGTGATGAGTGAACCTCAGAGCTCTGCCACTGCCATCAGTCACCATGAGGATGAAGCCAAAACAGAGAATGGTGCAATGAAGACGCACATGACAGAAAAATCAAACAGGAGCCTCTGGATTATGGCAAACACTAGCCACCCGATGTTTGGACTGATTTAAATGAACCAATACATGTCCCGAGTGTTTAAATAACTTTGAATTAGGTCTTTAGGTACAGCTGCAAATATCTATAAATATACAATTGATACTTTACTAATAGGGGAGGCAGTACTAAATGGAAGAAAGTGCTGTGAAATATTTTATTGAAAGGACTGATGAAATAGAAAAGTGGAACTCAAAACAATTATCAAACCATGATTTCAGCCTGACATTAAACAATGTTGTCAACGTAAAATAAAAAAGTCATCTGGGTCTATGGAAGATCACTACTGAAACTTGAATTTAGAATCTCAAGTTAGAGAAATACATTTTAACTGTTCATACTGTTATCAATGGTGTTTGTTGGTCAAATGCAAACAATAATTTTATACAAAATTTGGCAAATTATTCTGTGACTCTTCTCTTGAATGCACATGCCAGACTTACACCTCTTTCCTGTCATCTCACTTTATTTTGGGATAGTAACAACTTCCTATGAAGGTGCTGCTTTTCAAAAAGAAAGGTGCTATCCCTTCAACTTGGATGCATTATTCAATAGGAAAAAAAGATACATCTGGATAGTTGTAATTAAGTAGGAATTCTGCTGTTCTCTTCTCTATCAATATATTGTTTCTCTAAGATCACAATATTTTAAACTGATCATAACTATGTGAGGACTAGAGTTTTAAGACTATGTTCTAATTTAAATGAAGTGCCTTGGCAAACTGTGGATTTCCTTTCAAACTATAATTTGCCCTTGTGTGATCTTTAGAGATATTATGAATATTTTAGAGATTTCAAATTAATTCTATATTCTAAAGTTTGTTGTGTGAAGTGAAAACAATTTCTGATTCCATTTTTGTAGCTCTTATTCAATAAAAATGTTTGCCAAAATCTATGTCTTTAAGAAGGTGGAAAATAGTGAGTGTATGTTAAATTAGGGAAACAGCATGGCTATTATTTTCAATAGATAATTAAATGTCACAGATATACAAAATTCATAAAATTTCTCTCTTTTTAGACAGTGCACCTTTTGATTTCATGGTCTTTGCTCCATTCCTAACGTTATTTAGATCCTTTCGTAGAAATTTCGGTATTGTATAGGCATAGATTTTCTTTGAGTTGTTTGTAAGCATGAAGCAAATTATAAATACAGAGACACAAACATATATTTTCCAGCTGTGCCTTATTTCCTTTACAAAATTTAAATTTAAATATGCTTGTAAGTTCATGGAATGAAAGTTTATCAGGTCAGATTCAGAGTTAGAGGCGCATGCTCTGCTGAAGCCCCTGCCCTCGCCAATGATCTCTTCGATGCCTGCCCTTCTCCTTGACAGCAATTCCTGCTCCACTGTTGGAAAGGCCATAGCCCGTGGGAAGCATACTTTGCATCAATACTTTTGCCTTTTCCGTCTTCCCTCACAGTCTTTCCAACCTACTTTGTGAGTAAGCGATTCTCCTCTTCTCCTTTCGTCAGTCCTGCTGGCACGGTTGTACCAAGAAAGTGGTTGGTACCTGCTGTCTTTGGGCTTCCAGAAAGCCCAGAGTCCAGATACCAGAGTTTTGTCTTTCAATCCAGGTTGAGTCACTCTCTTGTAATACATTATAGGAAGTAGATTTCTGTAGTTAAGGATATGACTATTTTAAGACCCACGACAAATAGTAAATAACTATTTCCCAGATGAAAATATTATCCTAATTTATATTTTCTTTTTCACCATCACATGATGTTGACAACAAAATGAAATTTTACTGATGCAAACAGGGTGAGAAGGAAAGGCAGGGGCTGAGAAGAGAGGAATAATGTAAGCAATTTGGGAAAAGTGAGAGCAAGAGAGACAGTACAAGCTCGCATAACTCCGTTAAACCCACGTCAAATCAAACTCCAGCATCAATACAGATGATTGATCTCTGCCCAGTTCTTTAAAAGAGTAGAACATTTCATAGCTAGTCGTTTCTGGTTACAAATAAGTAGAAGGTTAATTGATAACTAGGTTTATATGATCATTTTAGAACTCTTTCCATATAATGTGGTACAATTTTGGAATATTAATTCAGATGAGAATATTGTTTTCAAAAGCAGCAAGAATATAGGGAGCGGAGGACGTGTGTGTGCAAGGAATGTGCTGCTTCATAGTCTCATGTTTATTACATTCAATATTGTTTGCACGAAAAGGATTTTCTTCTTTGCCTAATTCGGTGAAAAAGATATCAACTCTTCCACTATTGTCTCCCTAAAATCAGCTCCTAGATTGAGTAAATTATGGATCATGATTTTAGTTCCTAATTTAATTTAATTTTATTGATATAAAAGCAATAGGAAAAACAAAATGCTTCCAGTGTCAATGGTAATTAAAAAAACAGCAGAAAGGTAATAAAGTTCATTATTTTACAATACACACTTCCTTCTTCATTCACTTGGGGAAAAATCTAATCTTGAGAGAAAACATAGAATTTGATTTTGTGCCAGCAATAATTAGCAGGAGCAGCTTGATGAGAAACAGTGATGGAAGAATCAATGAGAAGCATCAATAAAGTGAAGCCCAAATGAGACTTCTGTTTTTCAGAGTGGGCCCTTACACACCAGCTTAACCAGATGACTGAGAAATGGCATTCTTAATCCTGAACTTTGTGCCACGAATAGATTGTAAACTATATTGATATTTTCAAACTGTATCATGCTTTTCCAGTTTCTCAAGAGAGTATACTATAGGCTTTAGTAGCCAATGCTTTCTTTATAAATACAACAATTTCATGAAAATAATGTTGGAAAGATGTTAAATTTCTCAAGAGAGTATACTATAGGCTTTAGTAACCAATGCTTTCTTTATAAATACAACAATTTCATGAAAATAATGTTGAAAAGATGTTAAAAATTTCCAGGAAACCACAAAACAAATCAAATGTTTAAAATCGTTTATTAATTTTGCACACTCAAATTTTGGCTATAATAGGAATCAGGAGAAAGGTAATATTTGTAGCCCTTTTTGTTTGCCTTAATTTACCAAATTTTCACTTGAATCTATCCCAATTTCTTCTCTTCCTTCTCTTACTACCATAAATCATGAACCATCAGAGTTTGCTGATGCTTTACATGTTGCTAAAAACAAACACTTCTAGGTCATAACTAAGGACACTGTCTCATGCTTAGACCAGGGTTTTTCCATGTAGTGATGCAGTCATTTTGAACTGGGTAATTCTTTGTTGTGGGGAAGTCTCTTGTACATTATGCAGTAGTATCCTTGACTCCCACTTTCTAGATGCTGGTAGCACTTCTGAGCTATGATAATCAAATATTTAATAGACATTGCCAAATATCCTCTGGGAGAGTAAAAATCACTTCTGCTTAAGAATCACTTCCTTAGATTGAAACTTCCTATGCATTTCAGATGGCAAGCATAAAACTAATTTGGGATTCTAATACAACCAAAAGGAAGGAGTCTAAGAGAAATGGGAAATCAGTCAGAAGATGGTGGTTATCAATCATGGATGTGCATTAGAACTGCCTAGGGGATTGGAAAATTACTGACTCACAGACCTGACTCAAATCAGTTGCTTGAAGATCACTGGTATAAAGAAAGAGAATCATTGCTGTAAGTGACTGAAGTAAGTTGCTCTGTGAATCTGATATGCTACTTTTAGGGCCAAGCATAGAAATTCTTTTGCAGGCTTCTTCATCTTTTAATTTATCTCTTTTCAGAGTCCAGACTTGCTTCTGTTCACCACACATTTCTTGTAGCACAGAAGGGATATGAGTGTGACACACATTAAAATTTCTGTAGGGAACCATGATGGACAGTACAAGTTCTAGTGAAGTTAAGACAATTCATTTCACAGCCTCTTTCCAAAGATAGATTAAGACAAGAAGTCTAAAAGTGAAATTTCTGAGAATCAATAGTATAAGAACTTCTTAGAAACAGAAAATGTTGGATCTCCCCAAAACTACTGCATGAAAAATTGTAAATGGTATCCAAAAATTTGTATGGGTACCAGATATTCTCTATACTCACTGAAGTGCTTTCACAGTACTTTTTCAATTGCCTTGACCAACCCAATATCTATCACTAATAAATATTTTCACTAAATCTTTTAAGTACTCTTCCTAGAGATTTCATTTTATCAGAAATGCTAATTGTTGAATCTATAGTGTATTTATACATGGTATGAAATTCTTTAGTGGGATAGAAATAGAACAAAAGGATATATCAATGCAAGTAGAGGGCCTGAATACAGACCTGGCCCAACTAAAAGAGCACACACACTATTCCTAATCTGTTGGCTCCACTGTGGCATAATTTTAATATCCAACATCTTTACACAGGTAATATTGAACCATTAGGAGGCCAGGGAAAATGACCTGCAGGAGACTTTCCGAAGCGTAGGCCACAGGCAGAAAAAGAACATGATGCTAGGCAGAGTTACTGATGATTGGAGAAGGAGGGAAATAAAGTCACTTTGTGGTTTCCATCATACATTTATGACAAGTGAACTGCACTCTGGCATTCCACATCAGTAGTTTGAATATTATTGGCCAAAAAGTGGAGGTGGGTTTCTACATGACCAAGTATTACTTACTAGTTGATACAACTGTCTTTTGGAGGACAGGATCATGGAACTTGCTTTCTAGTGGAAAGTAGTGACCTTGTGTATTCACTGGAGCAGGTAGAAAATAGTTTCTGATCAAAGGATATTGAAGGCATATGAGAAGACACTGGTGCAGCAAACTATGACGATAGCAGTGGGTGTGGCTTGACATTAGCTTTGAGATCTACTTTGGAGACAAAGTTCTTAGGACTTAATAGTAGATTTCTTTTTTTTTTTTTTGGCATTACATTCTTTTGTTTGCCACAGAATTATTCACAATAACAAAAAAATGGATTTCACCTTAGTGTTCATCAGCTGAGGAATGTTTCTGATTTTATGTTTTTTTTTTTTTTTTAGCTTTAATTGAGTTTATTGGTACATTTTAGGGATACAGTACAGTTACATTCATTGTTGGGATCTTGTACCTCTACATGACAAGTCTTGGTTCTCACTTTTTCCCCTTGTCCCTGCCCTCCCTTCACCCCCTCCTCCCCTCCCCATCTACAAACATTTTATTTCCATCTCTTCATTATCTCACATTTTCCCCTACCCATCCCACCTTCCCTACACCTTTAGCTCCTTTCTTCCCATTTGTAAATGTCAGTAATCTTATTAGGATCTTATGTATTATTGCAGATTATTCACACCAGCAAAACTATTCGGTATTTACACATGTGTGACTTATTTATTTCACTTAGGAGTATATCTTCAATATGTATCCATTAGAAAAGGATGACCCCTGAGTTTTTGCTGAGTCATCCAAGTAAATACAAAATAGCTGAAATTGATAAATCTATCACAAATCAATATAGTGAAGGTTGAAAAATTAAGTGGTCTGTTTGGACCATATTAATTCTAAAATTGGTATGACTTAAATGTAGAGATGCTAATAAAGCAGATCCATATATAAGTCTACAGCAAAATGAAAGAATATTTAGTTTGAGATTTAAATTAGGAATCCTCTGTATATAGATCTGTAAAGCCTGGTACATTGATAAATTCTATCTAAAGAGAAGAGAGACCTTTTTGAAGATGGTTTTTAATATCAGCATTAGTTTAGGCTAATAGTCTGTGTATTTTCATCATTAATTTTCTTGGGTTTCATGTAACTTTTTTCCTGGTCATATCTAATATTTTTTGTTTCCATTTTCACAAACTTTAATTCAATAATTAAGTTAAAGTAGCCCATGGACAGCAGCTTCTCTGCTACTATTATTTTATTGCAGCTTCCCACTGGGTTTGACAGAGGCTTGTTCTCAGACAGCCAACAAATAAGAGAGCAAATAAGAGAATAGTTGAGCAGCTTAGCTATGCATGCTTAAATCAGAGAGTTTTATTTTTTCAAGACTTTAAAGTTTCCTGTTATATTCTTTGTTTTTGGCTGCTTTTTGCTTGATTGTCTTGTTATCTGTTCTAAGCCTGACAGCCATGTGAGGTCAAGCAAATAACTGAACTTGGAAAATCATCACAGTTTTTCAGTGAACTATTTTTGAAAATTGGAAATGAAGGATGAATATTCACAGATATGTGAGCTTCCATTTTCTAGTTTGAAGAAATGTTATTCCAGAATAATGGTAATTTGTAGAATGTATATATATATATTCAGTACATTTTATGGCTTTTATATTAAGTAAAGGTATTTTGTTAATATGATCCCTGCAGTTGATAATATAACAGTTTGCAAGTGAGACTAACGAAATGGTGTCCCATTTGGGCTGTAAAGGAGTCAATAGCTAGTTTAGAGGTCCTAGAGGCAGCATTTGGGAAAATTTAACTTGTCCAGCTTGGTCCACTTACATTGCCTTTCTATCTTTGCAATTCCTTGGGGTGCCTTCTTAGTCTTAACACTCAAAAAAGCTTTTGGGAAAGGATTTCTGTAGATAACTCAGTTGGCTCTGACAGGCTGTGAAATCTAATCTAGAGCCAAGATAAGACTAAAGCTCATTTTTGTATTTATTTGTTAACACAGAAAATATCATTACTCTTTAGAGATTATTCAAAAAGCAATTCCACATGAAAAATGTGAGCTTGCATCTTGATGCCAGGACTGTATTCATTTTTATTTTTAATCTTTTGTTAAGAGTTTAGAAAACAAATGGATAGAAATTCTTTTTTCATCCCTGAATTCAGTCTTAAGTAATGATCAATTTTTCTGCCAAAAGAGAAGAAAAAGGGAAAAAAAATCATAATTTTATAATGTTGACCTATTGAACTAATGAGTAAATTGGAATGCAGGAATTTTAAAATGGCTTGCATAACATAGTGTAGCATCTATTGAAGGCTCAATATGAAGCCATTTTTCCATGAACATATGTAATAGGTGTTACAAGAAAAATCAAATTTAGAGAGGTTGCTGGTATCTTGGGTTGTTCTATTTACAATTCCATATAGAAATTTGTCCCATTTGGTAGATAGTAGGTTTTGAGAGTAAAAGGGCTGGCTAAGAGAAGGCACTGTTTTTCTCAACCCAAAATAATAAAAAGAATACTCACTTGAAATTCACACAGCACAGGATGATTAATTCAACTCTGACCGGGTACCTACTATGTGCCAGGAACTGAGTTGTGTTCTTGGGATGTAAAGATGAATGAGCTTTAGGCAGTCTCTGCAAGAAACAGTTTCTATCCTTGGCTCTAAGATTAAGTGCTGACTAGATCGATGGTGTTTGCGCTCTTACATTTTTAAAGTTTCAGAACTTTGGTGTTCCCAATTGTGATGTTTCACACTATTGTGCCACCTTTACTGGCATGTAGAGTACCCAGGTATTTGGTTCAGCTTTATTGTAGGTGTGTCTGTGAGGGTATTTGTGGATACCATTAACATGTGAATTGGTTGACTATGTAAAGCAGATTGTCCCTCACAGTGTGAGGGGGCATTATTCGACCCATTTGGGGCTGAATAGAGCAAAAATGTCTGGTCAAAGCAAAGTCTTTCTCTCTGAATGTTTTCAGGCTGGCGCATGGTTCTTCTTCACTCAGATTGAGACTGTGCCACTGTTTTTCTGGGTCTCTGACTTGCAAATAGCAGATTATGGGACTTCTTATCCTCCACAATTATTTGAGCCAATGTTTTATAATAAATGATATTATACATGAATCTATATGTTATATGTGCGAATGTGTGTATTAAATATATATTCATATATTCTGTTGGTTCTTTTTCTTTGGAGTTCTATTATATTAGTGCAGATGTACAGAAATAAAGTAGGCCAGTTCTACAGAGGAAGACCCTACAAAAACCCAGGAATCCTCCTTCTTCTGAAACATGCGAAATTCTTCAGGACTACTGATTCTGAAAGGAAAAGTCTAGATTCACATTTAGAAGTGCACTGTTGAAAATTTACAAATATATCAGACTAAATTAAAAAGCATAGGTCAGACAACTGAAGAAAAGGGCTTTCCACCACCCAGAAAAACATGTATATATGTCACACAACCCAAACTGGGTTTATGATTCATGAAAAAGGGACAAAACAATTTGGAGGAGGGGGTTTGTATAATTTATGATAGGAAAAAAAACAGTTCCCAATGCTTGATGAGAACAAAGGAAGCTATTATATTCATAGCTACTTGTCTTAATTTTTAAGATAATATCTTTAATTTTCATGTATACCTGGATTGGTCAAAGCTCAATGACAAAGCAGATCTCCAGATTTCCATTTAACAACACAAAAAGTAGCTACTTGATTAAATTTCATGTAGTATGTAGCCATCCTATAAGGCGAAACCCATAAAAGAATCAAGTGGGAAAAGCTTAGAGTTACTGTGGTTTTCAAAAACAATAGTAAACTAGAACAATTAGCCACAGGTGTACTCACTCAATGCTCTTCTTTTGTGAGGGCTTCTTTTATTTTAGAGAACCTTGTTCCAAAGGAAGATTATGTCCCAATTGTTGCTATTTTTGCCCAAGACAAAGATACCAGGTGACACAAGCAAGCAGGCATCAGCCACATCAACATGTATAGAACGTACGCTGTGTGAGCAAAAACTGAGAGAAGGATGCAGAGAGAGTCAGAGTGATGTCTTCTTTTTTCAGAAAAGTTGCATTATAAGAATATAGTAAAATGTCACCTAGTGATGACAGGATAGGGCTCTTGGAAGAAAAACCGTAAAAGGGGAAAAAAGAAAAAGAAGAAGGAAAAAGCTATTACTTGAAAACTTCAGCTTAAAATCCAAGTGGTCTATTTAATCTGAGTTTAGCACGAATAACAGTCAAATACTAAGTTCACACAAACTTCTTTTGCAGGTGAGATGCTTCCTTTGATCCTGAGGTAATACATAAAATATTGGCTGAGGGGCTGAAGTCAGGTGATGTGAACTAAGAGCTAACTGGATGTTGTTTGTAGGACTCAGGAAAAAATCATGATAGAAGATTAAAAAATTTAATAGCTAGTTAAACGTTTTCACTAACTACTAAATAGCGATTCATGTTAATTAGGTTAAGTTTCTGGGCAGCTGAAAAGTTACACAGTTTTTGCTGTCTTACCAAACTTTTGATGAGACATGTCAATCTTGAAGACAGCCTCCCATGAATTAGGTATGTTCTAGATGGGTAACCTGTGGATTTAGAGAGTAAAAAAGACCCTGTTTGTAAGTTTAAGTATTTTCTATAAAATGTTCCACAAATGATGAGCAATATTCTATGAACAGCTCCATTTGGCTTATGTAAAGCAACAATAACAATAAAATAACATGTTTTTTTCCTATTTGAGTATAGTTAACTTTTTCTGCCCATGACTTTGTGGTATTTTTGTAGAGATGTGTTGGCATGCAAGTATTTAGGAAGCTGAAGTTGCAATAGCAGTTGAGGACTTTGATTTTCTTGGTATTGTTAGAAGAACAGTGGGGACTTGACAACTAAGAGACCTATCTCTGATGATGTGAGTATCAACGGGCCAGCCAACTCCAAGTACCCTCAATCACTCTCCTTCTGGGGATCAGGACTGAGAGTGGATCCAAGCAGAGAAGAGAAGAGGTGTATTTTTCAATTACTATAAGTGTATGTTGACCAAAAGCATATAGGTTTTGCTGATACCTCCTGATGAGTACAGATTTTTAAGCTATTGGGACTATGTTTTGTGACCTCTTTGTATCGATTTCCCTTGTCAACACGATGTAGAAAGAAAATGGAGGTTATCAAGAAGTAGTTGGATGATCATACAAAAAGTCCAGAGCCAGGAGGTGATCCTAGAGATCTTAGAAGTGCCTTGTCTTCCCCTTCATTCACAGGTTCTAGGACAGAAAGAAAGAACAATGCATTTCATGGTTTATCTCCTGGGTGCTGGCATTTTCACAGAAGTGGTAGGCATATGAGAGTAAATAGTCCATGACAATAGAATATAAGGTGTGCTAGAATCAGAATAAATCTGGGTTGCCTGCGCTAGCATGTACAAGATCAGGGAAGGGTTTTCTGTTTTGTAATTTACATGTATTAATGAGATTTTCTGTTGCTGAGAATATTACCCAACACTCAGAACCTGAGAGAATGGTTTGATTTGTGTCACTTTCAGAGGATTCAGTTCATGGTTAGCTGGTTTCAAGGCAGAAGTATCATGGTTGATGGGCATCGTGAAGCAAAAGCGCTTAGTTCATGGTGGCCAAGAATCAGAGCAGGGAAATAACCTCCAGAGAGGAAGATGCTAAGGACCATATACAGTATTTAAGGCCAAGATTCCCTGACCCACCCAGTTGTACTAGATGTGGCCTTATGAACACCCAAAGAGATCCCAAGCCAATCCAGTTGACAGTTAAGCTTAACGAGCATGCCACATCTATATTAAATATTAAAGATCAAATATAACTAGGCAAGAGTAAGGAGAGAGTGTATACCAAATACAGGAAACTGAACTTGCAAAGTCTTGGAGACTACAAAAACTCTGCTATACTTGAGAAACAGCAAGTAATTTGAGCCAAGGTATGGTAGCTGATTTGGAGGGAGTGGGGTGAGGATGTGACAGTGATCCAGATGAGGCTTTGTACTGCTCATTAAAGGTTTTGCTCTTTGTCCCCTTCTAAGAACAAGAAGTGAGTCAGTAGAGTTTTGAGATGGGGCACGATATAGTAAGCTTTTCTAGTTACCACTGTGAAGCACTCAGAAGAGGAGAATTGGGGTGTAGGAAGACCATTTAAAATATAGTATACTGATAAGGGTGAGTGATGGTAGAAGCTTCAGCTGAAATAGAAATAAGGAAATAGTGACAAGGAAAAGTAGATTAATTCCAGAATTAGTATGTATGTATTTTTCTCATGCATGGGAAATCTGTTTATTATTTTTAGTTGTAGATTTTTGTAGAACTTGCCTCAACTCTTGACTGTGCTGCCCATGTGACCACAGCCCCCAAGGTTCCTAGCCATATGGTCTATCTAGAGAATTTTAGTGAGACCAGGGTGGTTCTTCGATTAGTTTTTAGGATTATATGAATTGAAACACAGATACTTGAGTAAATGAATTTGACCTGAAAAGGCATATAACTGTTGAATAAAGGAGAGAAACAATCTAAATTGTTACCATTAAAGGCAGGGAAATAAAACATATATATATGAGACAAGACTGAGTGTAACATTTGAGTGACTGAGCATTGCTTGAAGCTTTTATATCCGGTTCTTAATTACTACACACAGAGATATCTCTGTAACAACCATATCTTTTTGTACTTGAGCCAGTTAGGGTAAGCTTTTATTTCAGCTTCCGTTTTCATATGTCTTATCTGGACCCTTAGCAATATTGTAGGAGTCCCTTGCATAGTTTCGAATTCATGTGTTGCTGTCTGCACAATAAATAGATTTGAAACCACTGAGCCTTTAACGACTCTAGCTCTGTATTTACATTTGCCTCAATTTATGTGTTGGAAAGTAAGAATTGCTGTTTCCATGCATTTCTCATAATCATAGTTTCAGTATCCAGTTTTTAGCTTTGAGGTGATGTGTTTGTGAGCTCCCTGAAAATCTTTATTTCCACTAAAAGGAAAGGTTAAGAGACTGACCAAAGCAGACACACCCAGCCTATTTGAAGCTTGTGGAAGCATCCGTTGATGTATTTGATTGGTACTGACCATACTGTCTTACAGACTGCTGCTTTGACTATGGAATAGGTCATGAGAAGTGACTGTTCCACTTGACAGTAAGCTTAAAAGCATGAGGTGCTCAGATTTAATGTTCAAACTCTAGTCTTTTCAGAACAAATAGGCTCCTACAATTTGAAAACTCTGAAGCGAGTAAATGGAACTGAAAGCATCTTAGAGCTCCTTGTTGACACCACATGGTTATAAAAACTTCAGACTCTGCAAAGAGGTCGTAAAGCAAATTGCTCCTTCACAAGTAAACCGATTAAAGGGAGACACAGCTTAGACATCTTGGAGCCTAATGAGGGTATTGCAGGGAAATGATGCTCCTTTTCTAGAACAAATAATAAATTTTTGTTATGTGTGAGAAACAGAATTACTCATAGGAACAAAGTCAAGGGACAGGGTGGACATTATGTTTTATTTTCAATAACACTGTGCTGAGACTCAATAGTCTTGCCTAATCTGATGTCAACTGAGGGACTCTGGGTCAGTAAACTAATCACTCTGCTTGCCTTTTCATATTACAAATGAGAATGCCAATTCACTCAATAGACATTTGCTGAGAGAATGTTATTAGCCAATTCTTTCCACATTTGTTGTCTCACTTCATCCTCATAATGAGCCCATGAGGAAGCCATTACTATTCATTCATATTAACAAGGGGTACAATATAACATGTCTGAGATTATTACGCTTTTTAAGTAGCAGGAGTAGGGCTCAGCCCCAACTTTCCAAGTCCAGCGCTCTTCCTGCCATGGTAATCTGCTTTCCTTGCAGTTCAATTGCTTTATTGATGTATGTAATTATATTTATTGATGTTTGTTCTCTTTTAGGCATTATTATTCAATTGCCTTTGGGTATGGTTATCTTTCGAAGTGTATGCGCTTGAAAGGAAAAGGCCCAAATTTTAAAATTTTTGGACCTGTTTCTTTACCTTCTATATCACAGAGTTCTAGATTTTCTTTCATTTCTCCACTTGTTGATTCACTGTTAAACAAAATATGAATCAAATTGCTTAATATATGACAAGTACTGTTTTAGAAGCTTGCAATATATTAGTGAACAAAATAGTTATATTCTTACATTTATTTATATTATAATAGATTGTATTTACTTATATTCTTATGGAAGAAGTAAACACAGTCATGTGCTATTACAAAAACATTTTAATAAACAGAGGAGCATGTTCTTAATAGTGATCCCATAAGATTACAATGGAACTGAAAAATTCCTATTGCTTAGTGACATCATAGTGTAGCACATTGTGATATAAACAAACCTACATGAAACTATATAGTTCATACAGATATGCACAGTGCATATTTGTTAATGATAAGAAATGACTATGATGCTGGTTATATAATTATTATGCTATACTATTAATCAGTATTTCAGAGCATACTGTTACTTACAAAACTGTTTGCTGTGAAACCGTCTGTCATATTATGCTGGCAGTAGCCTCATACATCTCTTGCTTACTGTATTTCTTGAGAACATCATTTTCTCGTGTGCTTGCTTTAGTTCTGTGCTTCTGTTGCTTTCATGGTTATTCACCATGGTCCTTTGAGCAACAGACCAGCCCATGTATGTGTACTATGGGACCTGAGTGTGCATCTTGGTGCCTCAGTTCATGATTACTTAATCTATTCTACAATTCTGGAAAAGATGCAGAGTTTGCAAATAAAAACAAAATTTTGCCAAATGATTCTGTTTGAGAACCAGATTTTTTTTGGGGGGGGAGCTTTTGTGAGCCGAGGTAGCACTGTGTTAGGCTATATCAACTAGCTTTGTGTAAGTAACTTTTAGAGTGTTTACATAACCACAGAATCATCTGATGAATGACACATTTCTCCAAAGGTATCCTTGACATTAATTGACTCTAAATAATAAATGGCATAAACCATGAAGGTAAGGGAGTGCTAAGTATGACTTTAAAAAAAAGTAGAGCAGGTAAATTGTGAATGTGGAAAAAGGATTGGTTTGGAATTTTAAACATGGCCATCAAGGTGAACTTCATTGATAACTGCATATTTGTTACCTAAGGTCTCTCAGGGATTCCTTCTGACAACCTCAAGCTTTAACTTTGCTTATGTAAAGAGATGCATGGCACAGGCTTTGGCTTTAACCCAAAATTCACTGACCCAGATTCATTTCCCAGCAGAGAACTTTAGATCAATATCTTCCATATTCATCCACACAAACGCTAGGAGCATTAGGTAGCAAGGGCCAAGATATAGCCTGAATTTATGTTTTGTGCTCCAGTGCAGACACCTCAGTATCAAGACATGGGGCTTAACATAATACTGACCTTGGTAAGATAAACACGAGCTGCTGAGCACCACCGATGTGTAATCAATAGGAAGGTAACTGGCTGCAAGGGATTTTACATATCAGCTAAATCAGAAACCTAAAGGGCAAAAGCTCCTCTAAAGAACGTTAGTCAGATTTGTGGGGCTCACTCAAGGAGGTTGGGTCCTTGCATGCATTATGAGCAGACATCACTATGACAATTTTTCATTGGTGACAGTCATAATCCTTTTTCATTCTGGTTTTCTAGTTGATATTCATGGAAAAATGCTGGATTGGCAGGACTGTCATCAGAGATCATGTGTTTGTGTTTTATGCTTTTTAAAAATGGATACATATTGAGGATATACTCAAGTGAAATAAATATGTCACACATATGTAAATACTAAATAGTTTCTCTGGTGTGAAAAACTATAATAGTACATAAGATCCTAATGATATAATTGACCATGTGAAATAGGAAGAAAGGGGCTAAAAGTGTAAGGAAAGTGGGAAGGGTAGGGGAAAGGTAATAAGGGAAAAAATATATGAGACAATGAAAAAAATGGAAATAAAGTGTTTGTAAATGGGGAGGGTAGGAGGGGGTGAAGGGAGGGCACGGACAAGGGGAAAAAATGAGAACCAAGACCTGTCATGTAAAGGTACAAGATTCCAATGATGAATTTAACTGTATTGTATACCTGAAATGTAGCAATAAGAGAAAATGCACTCAATGAGAGAAAAAAAATGCTGTTTAAAAATGTTTCCCACCAATTTGTAGTACTTTATTTTCTCTGCTTTGTTTTCCCCCTTTTCTTTATCCTTCCTTTACTTTGGTGTTTCTTTGGGCGGGGGGCTGCCCTTGCAAGGCAGGCAGTGGAACAACCCCAAGCCAAATCCCCAGCCCACCTCCCTTTACTTGGAAAAGTTGCCTTCTGCTTTGTTTTCTGCTTTATTTGTTATTTTCATCACTGCTCTTTCTTTTCTCTCTCCTTTCCATTCTTACTTTAAAAAATATTTATTGTGAAATTACTTTGCACAGGGCCAAGCATTATGTTGAGTGTTGTATAGCAGTAGTAAAAAAAAAAAAAAAAAAAAAAAAAAAAATACATGCTTTCCTTTGTGGAAAATGTTGTCTCTGCTAAGAGAAAGTATTGTACTTCTGATCCACAAATACATCTGTAATAACTCTGGTAGATTTTATAATAAAAGAAAATGCTGTAAGTTAGAGTAACCAAAGACGTCTCATGTGCTAGGGAATAGGGAAGGCCTCCTGACTTTAAAGAGATATTGTGCTGAGACTTGAAAGAAGCAAAAGAGCACCCAGTTTTATGGCAGGAAAGTATCCTATGAGATACAAAGCACCATAATAAGAATATTAAGAAGGAGAAGAGCTCAGGGCATGAGAAAATATTCCAAGGCACTGTGTCTGGGTAATGGTCTGGGAGGCAGCAGATTCCAGGCACATTTCCCTTTGTAGCCTATTGTTTCCTTATACTCATTTACTTTGGGCATGAATAAAATATTTATCTGAACATGTTCTTTGGTTTTCTGGGTTAATAAATGAGCAACTGCAGCATAACACAGAACATGATGAAGGTGACAAAAGTAGAAAAAAGAAAGGTTTTGAGGATAGAAGTGAGACATTCCAAAGGACACAGAGCAGTTTTACATGGCAACTATGTTTTTCTCTGACACATAAATTAGCCTGGTTGTTCAGATACAAAATGTGTATGGGAATAACAGTTGGAAGGATAATAGATTTGAACAAGATTTGCATGTACATGTGTGTTTTTCTGTGTACACTTGTGAATGTGCATAGAATATGCCGAAATGTAGTTAGGCCTAATTCACAATTAAATCTTTCGTTGTTCACTTAAAATAGGTCATTTTATTTCAATATTCTCTTTTGTTAATTAATGCCTCTTTTATGCTTTTACTTTGAAAATATTGTTTCTTTATTTTCTTAATAACTTAGAGAAATTTATATCTACATGTACGCATCAACATATACATAGTATTTTATTTATAGATGAGATGATGGGTTGTGCTTCAGTGCCTTCCATTTTCCCTGGCTCATTGTATTTGAGTGATGGAAATACAAAACATGTGGGAAAGCACAATCCTGTAGTTCTGGGAAATGAAAAAGGTCACGTATCATAAATTAGATCATGGTAGCATTGTTTATAGGTACCAGTAACAAAATGGGTATGCAACCTCAGAAATAAATGTCTTCTTCCTAGACATAACACTTTAGTCAAATAGCTTTGTGTGTGATGCATGAAGAGTTACTTTGTTCATAATATATTTTGAGCAGAAATTTTTGAAAGTAACCTCACACTATACTTTTTCCTAGAGTCTGAGTTTAACTTATTGAGAAAAGAAATAATTCTTAATTTATTGACTTGCTTTTATAAAGCATTAAAAATAAAAATTGTTTGGAATATAGCAAATGTATCATAATACATGATGCAAAATATTTCAAGCTGATATTTGGATACCAGTTATGTATTCCATTTGTGTTTTCTGACAAGAGACAATCAAAGGACTTAGGAAGTCAGTGAACACAGAATTGGTTTGGTTGTTGCATGTAATTAACAAAATGGACTGGCGAGAGATGATACAAATTAGAATTAAGATAACAGCACTATACCTGAAAAAACAGTAAGAAAATAAGTCATAATTGAACATAGTGAAATAAGGAGATGGAAAAATTGAGAATAATGTATGTTGTTTTAAATCATTCACTGGGTAATAGAGAGGAGGTCAGGAATATTAGGAAGACAGTGAGTTACATAGGTGAATGTAGTGGGCTGGACTTGTGTATTGGACGTCTAGAGGGAGATCTTTCAGGAATTAAATTTATAGGCCAGGAAAATGATTGGATGAAAGTGATAGATTTGGAAACTACTGGCATATCAGTACAAGATTTCTGCTGAACGGCATTTGGTATAGATTCCAATAAAGGGTTACCAATGAACAAAAATTATATTGTAGACATGACCTTATTAGTGGATAGCTATGCTATTTATATATATTACCTAGCATAGTTTCTTTCAAACGAATCTCAGAGAAACTCTCTCACCTTCATTAAAAATTTGTCCTGATAATAAAATGTTAGTATGAATAAAATGCATCTGAGGGTCATACAGATTCAGTACTTTCCTTTCTTCCTTTCCCTGCCTCCCTCCCTCATTTCCTCCTTCCCGTCCTTCCTTCCTTCCTTCCTTCCTTCCTTCCTTCCTTCCTTCCTTCCTTCCTTCCTTCCGTTCAATACTTATCAATTGCCCCAGTATTTACAATGAGCCCGGGATTTGGAGGGAAAGCATGGTAATTAGGCATAGCTAAAGATTTCTTTGGACATGTCCATGAGTGAGTGTCAAGGTTTACTTTTGTATTTTTAGGGTCAGGAAATTCCTCTCTTATATTACTTGGGATCATTTGGAATATAAATTTTGGAGACTGCCTGATGTATAACTGAAAATCTGTAGTATTCCTTTAAAGATCTCCATATATACAACCATTATAAAATTAATTATATTAATCCTCTCTCCTGCACTTTTGGTATCTTTTCAAATTCATGATGTCTTCTACAACCATTGTTTGATGATCTTGCCTGTGTGCACTTTTTTTAAATATGAAGTTGAATTTTTATTTATTTATTTTTTAAATTGAGTTTATTGGTACAATTAGGTATACAATACAGTTACATTCATTAGTGGGATCCTGTACCTTCACATGACAGGTCTTGGTTTTCATTTCTTTCCCCTTGTCCCTGCCCTCCCTTTACCCGCTCCTCCCCTCCCCATTTACAAACACTTTATTTCCATTTTTTCTTTTTCTCCTATTTTCTTCTTTTCCCTTATTTCCTTTCCCCTACCCTTCCCACTTTCCCTACACCTTTAGCCCCTTTCTTCTTATTTTACACTATTAATTATCCCATTAGGATCTTGTATACTATTATAGTTCTTCTCACCAGAGAAACTATTCGGTATTTACACGTGTGACTTGTTTTACTAAAGGGAAATCACTGCAGTTTAAGAATCATGACTCATCCATTATTTTCTTTTATTTTTCTTCTGTAATGTATTTTTTCTTTAGCTTTGCCTATCAAAATCTTAACTACTTTTTAGATATTATCTCAAGTATCTGTTTTGTAAGTTTTTAAGGATTCTCCTACCTAGTTTATTCCTGTGAACCTCACAAATATCTCTATGGCATGCTATATCCTATGTTATTCTTTTTTTAAGTAAAAGAAGTTTATTAACATGATACTAAATTTCACATTACAAGTAAACTGTAAAGAACCATCATTTACCAAGTTTTGGTATAGTATTAAGGACAATATTAAAAATTCTGTGCAAAAGGCATTAAAGTATCTTTTTCTTATCCAGTTACATGTATATAAAACATTTATGTACTTCATATATTTCTTTTCTTTTTCTTTTTTATTGGTACATGTTGGCCATACATAATAATCACATTAATCAGCAGGAGTTTGTAATATATCTCAATTCTTCTTTTTTCCCATTCCCCTCCCCTCCCTTCAATCTTTCATCCTCTTCCCATTTGCAAAAGATTTGTTTCTATTTTTCTCCTTCCATTCTCTTCTTAAAATTGCCTTTGCCTTTCACCTCCGTTATATGCATGCTTGTTATTTGCTGTTTTCATATTCTCCTGACAGTTTGTGAATTCTTTAAGGGTGTGGCCTCTGTCTTTTGAATTTTCCATATTGTGGCATAGTGTTTTGTATATAATATATGAAGGAACATTTTCTGAATTGATCAACCACACCAAATGTCAAAAAATTGACAGAAATGATCAAGTGCTAGATGAAATCACCCTCCAGATCTCAGATTTAGTACTCTTATCTGAGTAAGGAATATTCATGGGGAGTTCAAACCAATATACTGTTTGAGTCATGCTGGAGCTCTTTGGGCAACTGAGAAATCATGGATTCACATAGGGCTTGTCCTACCACCTTTCTCTTCAGAAACTTCCTGAGCAGGAACCTGAAGACTTGCAAGCATTCTGATGGTGGTTTTCTCAGAGAACAGTCTCAAATTAACCTTCTTGAATTGATCAAGAAAATGATATGTTAAAATACCACGATTAACTCTTTCAAATTACTGACCTACTGCTAAGGGCAATTGCCACAATTATAATTTTTATTAAAATAAACAGTGCTTTTGTGCATGAAATTCTCATATAAGGAACGCTTAGTTCTCTTTTGCAGATTTTACTGTTTTCTAGCTATTCCATTGCAATTCATTTTCTTCAAACACTATTTCTTGGCTATAACAACATTTCAAGTTAGTTAATTGAATAATTATTTTCCAGAAAAATAATAAAATTAGTCATAAAATATGAAAGCCAATTAACAAGCATTGTGCTTTATTGATCATATAACCTGAAGACAAAACAATGACAATTTAATTCATATTCATTGAAGAGTAGCTCCTATAACCTGAAATAAGGAAAGAAACTCAAACTTTGTGGCAAATGGATAAACATGGGAACCCATGGAATGGACATTAATTTATAAAGCCTTAAGAAATATGCAAAGAAAGTTAATTGGGAATGCCAAATATGTTTAAAAATAATAAATGATGTGATACTTCAGACTTTTTCTCTGTATAATGAATTTCTCTATGAAACCTGTTATTTAGACTCTCACACAGTTATGGGTCAATACAAAAAAGTTATGCAATATATATTCTAAATAACTAAGATATAGAAATAGTGCGGATAAATTATCATGTGCAGGTTTCCAAGTAAAACTTGATTTTTTATTTTAATTATGGATAAAGTTGGGGGAATCTTACTTTTTCTTCTTACCCATGACAGCCAATGAATCCTTGATAAAGCTCAAATTTTAGGATACTAAGAAATAGAACTGATAAAAAATTATATAATTAAAAAAATTAAAACACTAATATTTTCATGAAGGTTCTATGGCAGTTTTTATGCCAAAAGCATGTTCTCTGCCTCCTTGGAGTCTTTATTATTCTGTCTTCTGTTTGTCCTTGGTCAAGTTTCTTTCATTGTCCTCAACTGAAGGAAGCTTCAGCACTTTCACTTTCAAAGAGAATATTTGTTACATTTCCTTAAGCTCTTTCTCTACATAGCTAAGTGACTTTAATAGGGGATATGTGTCTGTATTCATTTGCGTGCAGTCATAGGATGTGTATAATCAAAATCATGGCACTACAGTGGAGATACATCTCATTGTTCTCACATAATTACACTGTTATCAGCATAATTGGTCCTGCTCTTTTCAGAAGGTAATTTGTGTCAAAATGACACAAAGGAAGACATTCAATAAGGCTATACATTTTAGGGCTAACTTGTATACTTTTACATAGCTGCTGTCAGGCAAATTTATATCCCTCAGCATTATGCAGGGGATGCTAAAAAAAGATAAGGATTAAGAGAACAAGTTGGACCCCCTATGTATAGATGAAAGTGCAATTTAACAGCTAAATTATACACAGTACCATAAACTCATGAGTAATCATCTGTGGAAAGTTCAGCTTAATGCTTACAAAGGAGACTGAGGTTCTATACAGTTTGTTTAATAATGTTTCAGGTACGCACAAGTCTAATACATCATCCTTTTTGATGAAGAGGAGAAAAAAGTATATGGCTGACTTTTAAATTATGTACAATTTTAATTGAATTGAATTTTTCTTAAAGAAAGCTTAGGATGCTGAACTTTTTTCACACAGTGGCTAAACTAATACACATGAATGTTTTACTTCTTAGATAGTTAACATTTTTGCCATTTATTAAAAGCAAATTTAAAAGCAAACTCAGTGAACAACATTGTGGGCCATCACTAGGCAGAGGATAAGCATGGTTAAGTCTAGGGGTGTAGCCATTCGATACACACCCACTCACAAACATTCACCTACACAGATGCAGACCTCTGTGCCCATGGGAATCAGTGAGAACCATCACATTGTGAGAGAATAGATTGGGACAGGTGAGGCTCAAGTGTAAAAGGATAAGTAGTGTGAAGGGAAAATCACTGCCTTGTGTGTTTTAAAATATTCATTTCACAAGGAAGCAACAATAATGTTTGAGGACACTACTCTAGAATGCAGATTTTGCTTATTCATTTTGAATTTGTCATTTGGATTTGCCTAGTAGATTCACCTCTAGGCACCTCTTTTTGTTATGATTTTTATATCTTGACATGTCAGACGTGGCTGAGGGGTGGCATTAATTTACAACTGTGCTTTCATGAGAAGAATTAGAGGTAGTAAATTCTGGTAAGTTTGATGAAACTTGAAACTTCTTATCTCAGAACTAGAGTAGTTAGTGATATTTTATCCATCCAAAGCATATTTTTAATACATTTTGGTTACAGAATAATTTCAATTAATAACCTTTTACCTTTCTTCTTTTTATCATGTTTCTGTGTATTTTCATTAATTATACATAGCTTGAGTATATGAATAAAATACAAATTATAATAACTAAACAAAAACAGCTTACAACAGCTTCCTTTAGAATATTTCTTCCTGGAAGAGACATGTTCATCTGACAAATATTGGAAACAAAATTGGAGATAGGGAAGGAATTTCTGCCTGCTTTTTTTCTAAAGAAAGGTAGCTTTATTTTATGATGATTTATAAATGTCCCATGTTCACAGGTGAGGCCTGGTCAGAAGGGATAGGTTACTGGAAGGATGACTTGGAGGGGTATATTCTCATCCGCAGCTCTGTACTTCCGCTCTCACTCTGCTTCCTGAGCAGCTATCTTCTGCCATGCCATTTTATCATGCCATTTGTTCCTTGGAACCTGCTAACTATGTATTGAAGTCACTGAAACTGTGAGCCAAAAATGGAACTTTCCTTTAAATTTGTCCAGGCAATTGGAAATCTCTCTAATACACACACACACACACACACACACACAATTGGTACTGAAGATGGAGTTCTTGCTGTGACTGTACCTGACCATGTGGTTTATAAGTCTTTGGAATTGGTTTGTGAAAGGAGTTTGGAAAGATTTGAAAATGTTGGTTAGGGAAGCCCTCCAATGCTATGAGCAGAGTACACAGTGCTTAATGTGTGATACAAGTTAGAGCTTAGATCAGAGTACTAACAGAAATACAGACAGTAAAGACTAGCCTTGGGTGGTTTATTTTGGGAACTAATACTCTTTTGGCCATTACACTAGAAGCTATGTGTGTTATTTTCTAATAGAAAATTTGTCTGCATTTTGCTCATGTCCTGAGATTTTTTTCTGGAGACTGTTGTTAAAGGTGGAGGCCTAAATTAATCTGGCAGAAGAGATTTCCATGCAACCTGTTACAGATTGTGTCTAGATGTCCTCTGAAAGCCTCATATGGTCATAGGTGGGACTTTTTCAGAGATGGCTGGATCCATAGTGTGTGATGCTGATTAAGTGTGTGTGATTACTAAATTAGTCCACTGATTGGTTTGGCATAATTTAGAGTGTGGATAATGGGAAGGGCCACCCTGGATTTGAGTGCTATATGTCCTAAAATATACCTGTCCTTTCTATTCTATATTATAAGTACAGAAAGAAGGCTGCTGTTGTCCCTTGTAGCTTGGTACTTGCTGCTTTTGCTGCCTTCTGCCTGCCATGAATGATTTCTCCTCTGTGATGATCCACTGTCTTGCCTTGGAGCCAGCCAACTATTAACTGAAACCTCTACAAACTGTTAGCTAAATAAACCTTTTCTCCTTTAACTTTAGGTGTCATGTATTTTGTCTCAACAATGAGAGAAGTAACTAAGACACAGCCCAGTGTTCAGTCTGTGGCATGAGCACTGCAGGCTACTTTTAGCCAAATCTACACTGAAAATCAAAAGCAAAAGGCAGACCTGAGTGCTTGTAAAGTCTGTAGTTTTATCAGAGAGGAAATGCCTGAAAATTTTGAGCAAAAGACAGCATGATTGCTGAGAAGATTAGCTTTAAAAGAAGTCAACTAATTTGTACAGGGACAAGAATAAATATATTTTGAGGGCATCTCAGAAATTAGCAAGAACTACTTAACACAGGCTCAAGGATAAATCTTTCATTTGAGAAGAGTCTCTGAGTTGCCTGCTCATTGAGGGCCATCTAAGGAATTATATCCCTGAGTGCAGCCATGCAAGCATTCAGAGGCTACTGCAGGCATAATCCAGGAAGTCCACATACTGTCAAGCTTGCAGAAGACTTTGGCATTATCCATATGATGTTTGTTAGGCATGCAGAATATGACTGGAATCATAGAGGCTTCCACTCAGGGTTTAGAAGAAGGACTGGGAGGCCAGAGAAAATGTGTGACAATGTCAGTCACTGCCAGAATCCCATGAGTAGGCACTGCATGAAAGTGAGACTGAAGCCAAAGATGCACTGAAGATGATTATAATGCAGATGCTTAGAATATAAATTAAATGTAGATATAGAAAAGATGCTTAAATTTCCTGAATATCTTATAGTAAGATTAGTATTCCTTATGTATATTTTAAATAGAGCTCTTATTTTTTAAACATATCATTAGTGTTCTAGCTCTTGTAATAAATAGTTCTAATAATAATTCAAACTAGCTAAATAGTTGGCGACACCAGGAACATAGAATATAAATAAAAGCCTGTCCAATTTCTCTGGAAACCAACATGGCAGAAAAGCCTTTGTAAGAGGGATCTTGTGAAGTAGCCTGCAACTGACCTCTCCAGCTTTGCCCCGAAGAGCTCAGGGAACAGCTGAAATATGTTCCAGTGCGGCACAGAAAAGTATGACCTTGGCAAAGGGAGCCAAGGAAACAGAAATTGCCTTGTTTTCAAGACTAGAAGGCACTGGCAGTGATGTATGTAAACTGAAGGCAGAAGATAATTTGGAATTGAAACACCTCAGCTGATCGCAAGATAATGTCAACTAGATGATGTTGAAAAATGCTCTGATTCCAGCAATATAGAAGTCCTCACAGATGTAGGGAAAGATGAAAAAAAAATACTGAAATAACTAAGTTATTGCCGTTTAATGATTATAATGCACATGTTTAAAATACAAACTAAATTTAGTTATAGAAAAGATGATTAAATTTCATGAATATCTTATAGTATAATTAGATTAACATTCCTTATGTGTATTTCAAATAGAACTCTTATTTTTAAAATGTCATTGGTGTTTCTATCTCTTATAAAAAATAGTTCTAAATATTTAAAATGACTTGTTCTTCATCTATATTTTTTTACACACACACAACTCATCCCTTTCCATGTGGTTGGTGGTGTTGGAAGCCATGTAGTGAAAGCTATCTCATCGTAATTCTTTGCAGCTATAGTAATGTAAACATCATTTTCCTCTACTTAATGTCTACCAGAATTGCAGATTTTAAATGTTATAGAAGTATAACTGAAATGCTAATGAATGAAATTTTCAGCCATTATAATCATCTCATGATTACCTTATACTTCTATCAAAGTTAGTCAAGTACCTAAGAATTTATTTTCATTCTTATAAAAGGAGAAGGAGAAATAAAGGTTTTTTTTTTTTGTACTGGGGATCAAGCTTGGGTCCTTGCTAAATAAAGCATTCTAAAAAGCAAGGAACATACAATGTGCTTTTTTTTCCCCTTGATATGGTTTCAAAATTATCAAAAGTTAAGGGAGGTTTAGGAAACAAAAACATGACTTCTTACTTTCATCTATGTGAATCAGACTAAACAATTTTCACATTGCTATTTAATGTCTGCTTTGTAAAATCACAACCCCTTTCTGAAGCAACAGATGGATTGATGGATATGAAACAGGAGGGGCAGGGGAGAGGAATGAAGGGAATGGAATTAATAGGAGAAAATAAAAAAAATAATGGAAACAAAGTCTTTGTAGATATGGAGGGAGGGAGGGGTTAATGGTACTAGGGCAGGGGAATGGGGAAAAACAAGTACCAAGATGGATTATGTAAAGGTACAAATTTCCAACAATGCATGTCATTATATTGTGTATATTATTAAATGTACCAATAAAGTTAATTAAAACATAAATGATAAGGAATGAAAAGAATGGCCACGAATGTTGTGAAAGGGAAGCGTTGTGCTTACTGTTCTCTCTCTCTCTCTCTCTGGATCAAACTCAAGGTCTCATGTATTCTAGGCAACCTCTCTACCACAGAGCTACGTTCTGAGCTTCTGTTATCTCCTAATCATTTCCTTAACCACCATGGTACTGCCTTCTTTTCCTTTTATTATTCTAGCCTAGTGAAACCTCCTTTCCTCTTAATCCATTTCCCCTTTGCCCAGCATATTCCTCTGCAGCACTTCTAGTGTTACCCTGAGATTGCTTGCACATTACCCTTACAGTTTGCCAGGAAATATCTAGGTTGTATGACTATTTTCATATGGTGCTACTATATGGATAGTCTTTGGAAACAAAAGGCGATTCTATTTTTAGCATTTTGTTTTTAATAGTGACATTACATTTACAAAATACAGTAATTTTTGATTGACAAAAATGGAATGATTACTATAGTGAGCTGCTCTTTTTTTTTCTAAGTGGGAAATTAAAATTTTATTTATTTCAGAAGGAGACAATTACTGTGCTAAGTTAACTTGATTTTTAAAGGCTTAATGAAGCAGTTTTCTCACATGGAGCTTTTAAATTTCACATGGAGTCAAAATTAGGTGAAATTCATTGTCTTTCTTTAAGTAACCTCTGGCAGTTCTGTATGATAAAGTATAACTAATTTTACGGTGATATTTTAATTTGATGCATAAATACTGAGTAACTCTCTGATGCTTTAAATTATAAAATTCCTTGCCGGATGTGGTGGTGCAGACCTGTGATCCCAGCATTCGGGAGGCTGAGGCAGGAAGATAGCTGAGAGTTTGAGGCCAGCCTGGGTTAAATAGTGAGTTCAGGGCCAGCCTCACGAAGTGAGACCCTATCTCAAAAAAAGACAACAATAACAACAACAACAAAAAACAAAAACAAAAAATATGAAAAACAAAAACAAAACAACCCCAAAATAAATTATAAAATGCCTGAGTTTGTGCTTGCTTTGGCAGCACATATATTAAAATGCCTGAGTTATCTATTGGTTTAGTACTGAAAAAAAGTTTTTGAGAAACTCTGTTCAAAATAATCTTGATTAAACTGATCATACATTGTTATTAAAATATAGAAAGCCTAGGTTACTTATTAAACTTTTTGATAAAGCTTTTTTATCATTAGTTGTTCAGATTATTTTTGTTACTTTTACTTAAGTAAATACAAGTGCAAAAAGAATTTTTTGAGACTGCTATATCATGCTTTGTTTACCAATGGAGTTGAAACCTCTTCAGGTAAAATTCTTGAGCCCTCTTTCTCTCCATTCCTGCTCCAGTAGGACCCGGAAGAGGAAAGTTCTGAAATCTGGTTTATTGTGTTCCTTCCACAAGTTCGCCTGCAGATATGCCGTGTGCAGCATGATATAGAATCTCCAAATGTAATGCAGCCGTCATCATCATTATTGTTACTTTTTTTTTAATGGTACTAGGGATCGAACCCCAGACCTTATACTAGCCAGGCGGGCATGGAGCCACTGAACTACATCCCCATCCTGCCATCAATAAAATTTAAAAATAAATTTTAGTATTTAGAACAAGTTTAAATTTATAGAAAAAAAAAAAAACTCATGGAAATAATATAGAGTTCCCAGAATGCCATACCCAGTTTCCCTTTTTTTTTTTTTTTTTTTGCACCAGGGATCGAACTCAGGTCCTTGCGCTTGCTAGGCAGGCCACCGAACTGCTGAGCTAAATCCTCGGCCCAGTTTCCCTTTTTATTAAAATCTGATATAAATTTGGTTTATTTGCCATTATGAATGAACACGTGTGGACATACTATATTTTATTATACTATAGTTTATTCAGAGATTTTTAAAGTGGCTTGTTTTTCTGTCCCAGAAACTCATCCAGGATACCACATTCCAGTTAGGTATCATGTTGCCTTAGGTTCTTCCATTGCTGACAATTTGTCTTCTCTTGTTTTGATAACCTCAATAGCTTTGAAGAATACAGTGCTTGTTAGATGTTTTGTACAAAACTCCTTCATTAATGCTTCATGTTTTATTATTAATCTAGGGATGGATTTAGGAGATGTACCATGTGTCTTATTTAACACTGTGGATGTTAATAATGATGAATTGTCTATAGTAGAACTTATCAAGTTTTTCTTCACTGTAAAGATATTATTTTTCCCTCTTCCCTTAACACTCCATGGAAGACAGCTCTCTCTGAAAGTATGGGTAGTTCTGTTCCATCTCCTTATGAGGGGGAGTCACATCTATATGTGTAAATTCTTCACAGATATTTCTCTTCTACACATTTATGTATTTAGTCAAGTATTTATATCAGTGTACAATAATCGATAACTATTTTATACTTTGTTTTATAGTCCGATACTACTTTATTGATTTTATTGCTCAGATGGGTCTAACTTTGGTCATAGGGAGCTCTTTTAGTTGACTCCAGTGTCCTTTTTGTGTACACCTATTTTTTTTTTTCTTGTTTTTTGCTTTGCTACTCCTTTGGTTTAGCACTGTCTTCCTTACTAGGTTTTAAAGATGCTCCTGCCTTATATTGCATATTTTAATCTAAAATTTAACTGCATATGTCTAGAACAAATTCTGGTTCCTTTGATTGAACAATGGTATTAGAGGCAAAGATCTTGGTGCTAGGTGTACAACTGTCTTTTAAGATAGAATAATCTGAAACTATGCAGAGAGTACCATAAGTAATTGAATTTAAGAAGAGTTTAAAATAGGAAATCTTAAACTTTTAATCTGAGAACACCTTAAATATTATAAGGGGTCTCAAGGAGGTGTATTTTATATGGGCTATATTTATGTATACTTACAGAAATATAAATTAAAATTGAGATATCGTAATCATTTAATAAATCAAACATATAACATATAACTAAAATATTTTTATGAAAATACTGAAGTTTGAAAACCAAAGAAATTATCAAGAATTGAATGATTCTTTTCAGTTTTGAAAATCTTTTTAGTGACTAGCTACTTTATAAGAATAGGATCACTAGACACGCTAATGAGCAATCTGCTGAAATTTATTTTAGCTAATATCTCTGAGTAAAATCCAACCTCATATATGAAGTTGGAAATGGGATTTTAATAGCTTTTGCAGACAACTTTTGGAAAAGAGAAAAATGTGAGAGAATGAAAAGATGAAAATAAAGTGTTTGTAGATGGGGAGGGGAGGAGAGGGTGAAGGGAGGGCAGAGGTAAGGGAAAAAATGAGAATCAAGACTTGCCATGTAGAGGTACATGATCCCAATAATGAATGTAACTGTACTGTATCCCTAAAATGTACCAATAAACTCAATAAAATTAAAAAAAGAAAAAGAAAGAATGAGAGTGAGATAAACGAGTATCTTAGTACCTAGTACTTAGTCCCTGAGCACTTAGTGCCTGAAGTCTCAGGAGCTCAAAGGGTTTCTAGAACACACTTTGACAGCTATTAGTCTTAAATACACCATTTCAAGAGAGAAAGTAAGAGTCTACAGATAAGGTATTGCTTGTTTACTACTTATTTAACCAGTGATCATTTTCATAAAGTATATTCATTTACTTCATTGACAGAGGAAGAACTAGCATAAACCCTGAATACTGAGAGGCACAGTGTTGAACTAGACACTGATGTAAAGTTAGATAGAATAGGTAAACTTAAATAATTCCTAGTACTGACAATTTTTCCTTGCTTGCTATAATTTTCTCTCCTATGCCTTCACTATTAATTTTTCTCCTGTTTTCCCAGTATAACTTGTCTTACTGTCATATTCTCGGTTTGCTTTAGATCAATTGTGTGACACGTTTGATGAGGGGTCACTTGGAACCATTTTTCATGCCTTGTACTGGCCATCAATCAGTCATGATGACTGCTCGTGTGAGCAATTTTTGCCATGAAAACACCTTGTTGGCAGCATTTGAGAGTCAGAGAAGAATGGCAGGTTTGTCATGAATGGGAAGATAGAAGATCCAGCCCAGTGGCACTTTTTGAAATCTGTTGCTTTGCTGTAAACTTTGTGAGAGATGATGGATGACTGATGTCACTCTCTAGTGTCTTTTATCCTTAAGGATAATTTTGCCAATTTTCCAGTGAAGCTAAATGTCCACAGATGTTTGAAATGAAACCTACTGATTTGTAACTCAAAATCGTTGGGGAATATCAGTGGAAACTGGCAATTTCACTTCAGTTTCAGCAAAAGATTATTGCATGTCCTAAAGTCATTTGTCTAATTTGCCACTGGCACAAAAGTCTAGCCAAATGATTTTTTTAGTAGGTTAGGGGTGTGAGGGGAATGTTAAGTGTTGCTAGGTTCAGAGCACAGTTAGCCAATATATACATCTGGATTTTGCTGTTGATATTTTTCAGTCGAGGAAAAAATGCTGAGATTAGTTTGAAATATTGTCTGGGTTTTATATTTACTAAAATGACTGCCACTACTAAAAAACAATTTTGTAGAATGTAAAACTTTAGAAATATTTTAAAGAAAAGTAATTACCTCTCCTAAGAAATGAATAGGAAGGGCTGGGGATTTAGCTCAGTGGCACCACAACAAGGTCCTGAGCTCAATCCCCTGCACACACACACACACACACACACACACACACACACACACACGAAAAAGAAATGAAGAGAAATGAATAGGAGCTAGAGTGAAAATAATATGTATTCTCTAGGTAAAATATTGAAAATTTTGTTGAGAAATTATTGTCTCTCTGGTCCCCCTGACGAGGAGACTTCACCCAGCCATCATTTTCTACTCTCCATGATGCTCTGTGTTCTGTAGGTCACTAAATGGATGATGGAAAAGAATACTTGTCTTTTTATCCTTCATTAAGCATATTAAATATTTTAGGTGCAGTACAATAAATTAGAGAATATTTATGTTCAAATTTAAAATAGAGTCTGAATTCCCTAGTCAATTATTTTTAATTGTATCTCTTTCTGAAAGGCCATACCAATACATTCTTTGACTACCTTTGCAGTTCTTTGAACATACTGATAATCACAAAGCTTAGCTAGCATTTCTCCATATGACTGTATGTTAGATCACTTGGGAACTTTAAAAACACTGTTGATGCCTGGATTCCTCCCAGATCTAATGAATCAGAATTCCTGGCAAGGCCAAGGGAACCCATCCTTTTCAGAAATTTCTCAACAGCTTATAATACAAATTAGTTGAAAATTACTGCGGTAAGATTATGGATGACAAACATTTGCATTTCCTACAACACTGCCAACAAATTGTTAATAGCTGTCTAGAGAACTGTGTTAAGAATACTCTCAAGGTCAAGTATGGGCTTAGTGTTCCAGTTGTTACAGTACCATTCCTTGTCTGCCAACTGCCCCAAGGTGGGGAGAAGCAGGGCACACATCAAATTCTTTTAATGTTGTGTTTTTGCCACCCCATCATGTAGCCTTATGATTTAAAAATTTCCCTCATGGTCCCTGAGCTCATGCCCTATTTCTTGAATCTTTATTATTCTTGTGGGGACCATCTGAATATTTCAGAAAACTGGGGAAATTTACTCTAAGTAATTCATTCTAGTTGTTTTCCTGAAGAGTGGATTATAAGATTAAACATCATCCACAATGTATTGACAAAGTGCCTCAAAATATATCACAATAGCAAAGTATATAATGACAATATTTTTGCTGTGACAATTGCCAATAAACTCAGAATTAAAGGCAGAAACATTTTTCTTACTTTCCCAGATCTACTAGTTCCATTTACTTGTCTTCTGCCAGAGTGTCAGTGAGGTTATACAACAATGTTAAAATTCTTATGGACCTCATAATGGCATGTGAGAATGTTTTGGCAACCATATGACCTGTATTGTATATTTATAAAATTCTCTGTACAGAATCTTCTGAAACTATCAACCACTTTCAGTTAGTATTATTGATATATAGATCATCTGATCATCCATAAATATTTGTCAATACAGTTCAACTAAGTACTGTTGTACATTATTCTTCCTAGCTACTGTTAGGCAACCATCTAATGCACAGAATATAAAACAAAGGGTGTGGGATGCATTGCAAAATGCTGTGAAAACAGCCCCATGGCAACTAGAATGAGTGAATGAATTATTTGAGATTAGGGCCGGGGATTTAGCTCAGCGGTTCAGTGGCCTGCCTTGCAAGCGCAAGGACCTGAGTTTAATCCCCGGTACCTCCCCCCAAAAAAATTATTTAAGATTATACAGCATGCAAATGGGATAATCAAGATTTGGAACCAAGTTGATTTAGTTCCACTCTAAACCAGCTCATAGACAATAACTCATAATTTACAAAGCCTATTGATTTACTTTATCTCCTTTAATATTTGTAAGCACCTGTGAGGTAGATATTGTTGAGTTCATTTTACCAATAAACAGAGGCTTAGAAGATTAAAATGAATTATCCCAGCTATCTCCACTAGTATTAATTAAAATTATGATTATTAAACTATGGCTGTGTTGTAATAAATATTTTATCTCTATGGCTGAAATGTTTTCATTAGACAGGACTGTTTCAGACTACTATGAGTAAGAAAGCATACAAACTCAGGGTCCTCTGACTTTTGCATCATAACCTCATAAGGAAAACTGAGTCTTGAGGTCACTTATTTTACTTCTACTGAATTAAATGTTTGTATATTTTGTTATTTGTTTATAGTTTAATTAGAGTATATTGTAGGATGATTGATATTTGTTTTATTGATTATTTAAGTCAACAATTTTGTCTACTTTGAAGGAAAAAATTTTAGTTAAATGGGGAAATATCCTTATACTAAATCTACCAAGATGACCTTTTATTGAGAGGATACAATTTATTTTCCTTTTCAGAAGATGACCATTTCCAATTATATTTATAAGGATGATTGTAGTTTTGTGAGATGTTGTCATATCCTGTATACTGCAGGTGTTAAACATTTTAAGGTCAACATTTCAAAGAAATGTCTAGATATCTATGCTGAATAGTATGCATATGTTTTCTCATGCCCTTGAATTAGCCATTAATGCAGAAAATGCATGTGCGAACCACATGTCACTTCCAAGAATGTCTTCCTACAAGAGCCTGGGTTATGCACAAGCAAAAATAAGAAATGAAGCCTATCAGGCCTTAGAATCTGAAATACGTACTTAATCAGACCTCTGCATTGAGTTTATTTTAAGAACAAAAGTGTAGACTCCAAGAGTATGTAAGCGACCCATTTAGTAAGAACATTAGGCACAGAAGAGGAGTGTTATTTTTTTGGGAAATCACTTAAATATTTAAATGTCCTGCTTCCTCAAAATTAACTTAGTAATAAAACTGCAACAGAAACAAAGAAATAGTGCCGGCTAAGATACTATTTTCTAATGGATGTGTATTTGGAGTGTGCACATGGGATGCATACCTATGTACTTTCTTGTTTGCCACAGGCCTTACTGGTTCCTGTATGGTAAGCCCTGTCCAGTACACATATTTAATTTGCCAGGTTGACTTCTATGAGTATTTGAGTTTAGAGTGCCTGTAGGCGACCAAGATCATAATCTTTTGAAAGATAAGTCCTGGATACATTGTTTTTGTATCCTGTGCCTCTTTCAACTAAAAAAAATTTTTCTCAAGTTTCTTACAGAAAGTTCATCATCCTTTTATCATCTCTTGATCTTCTACAAACAATATATGTTATTATATGTGTTTTAAATAACAAATATTGATATTAAATGACTTTTTCAATGTAATGGCTTATCCTGTTATCACTATTTTTAAAAAACTCATAAAATAATGTTGATATTTATTATGTTTAATTTGGTTAGATGTTGGGATGAGATGGATTTTAAATAGTATATTCAGTGAGCCATCAGTAGTAGATGATATTGGAGAAATATTTTATGAGAGAATTACTCATGGCTTTTTGGATAAGGAATGTTCCAGAAGGAAGCAGTAGATTTAGAGAAAGATGTACCATGGCTGATGCATCAGGGAATAGTAAGGATCCCACTATTTCTGGACCACGATGAGTGATAAGGAAGGAGAGAAACAGTGAATGGTCAGGAGGTAGAGTGTGTACAAGCTACATGTCCTACAGACCCTTTCCGAACATATGATTAACAAAAACTTAACTATGCTATAAAGAGACCACTAAGATGTCTGCGGGGAGAACTGATAATACTGCAGTTAGGGCTGTGCAGGAAGCCCAGTTAGGAAGCTGTTGAAATCATTCAGGTTAAAGATAAAGGCGTCTCAGACAAGCAGATCAGAGTGGAGATGGTGAGAAGCGGTCATGTATTAGATGTATTTTGAAAGTAAAGTCAACAAGTTGACAAGTTGATGATATATTAAACTCGATATGAATATTTAAAAAGAATCAAGTTTACCCTGAGGTAATTGGCCCAAGTAAATGGAATGAACTGGAAATAGCTGAAAATAGCTGTGAATAGCCTAGTTTTTGGTGGAAGAATTAGGAGTTAAATGTTAGACATTCTGGTTTTGAAATGTCCATTAGCTATCTATCTATGTATAAATGCATGTGTTGACAGTTGAATACACAAGTTTGGAGTTTTGAAAGAAGTCCTGGATACATTGTCTTCATGATCTTTCTCATTTTCTTCCATTTTATGTCTATATCTGGGTAATTTTCTGAAATCTTTATTTAAATTTATTTTTTTTCCTTTTTTATTAAAGATTGCAAACATACATGATAACAAGAAATGAAGATGCTAAATAAAAATTTCAAATATACATATATATGACAGCAAAAAAGGATATGAAATAAGAATTTATGTAACAGACTAATCGAAATACATTAGTTTGATATGATCTTCAAACATTATGTTCTTTCTCATTTTCTTATAATATTTTTGAAATAATGTGATTATAAATAAAACAAAGTCACATATTATAGTTGATAAATTGTCCTCAAAATTTTATGATTTATAAACTCCTTGGTTTTATTAATTGATAAATATCATATTCTTGTTGATTGTACCACTTACATTTTCTAACAAAACTTCTCACAGAAAAAAAACTTATATTTGAAATCCAAAAGCAGCTAAAAAAAATTCACATTTTTAAGATCAGATTTTTGTTTCTATTTTATTATATCCCATACTTCTTTTTATTATATATTTATAAGCATAATGATAGAATTTAATACCAATAGATGTAATATTCTTCCCAAATAAATGACTATGAATTAAGTCAAGCATGTAATTTAAAGAAATCATAAGATTGCAAGAAAAACTATCAATATGCCAAATGTACATAGTCCTACCACATTCATACCCCTGTTTCTCATTTAGTAGTGCACATATATATATGTAAAAACATACCCCCCACATATATACACAATACATATTTTCTACAATACAATATATACTTAGGTATAATAAAACAGTGCAGTGATGTGTGGAATGCTCATGATTTGTATACTTTGAGAAAAAACAAATATCATCTTTGAGGGAGTTGGAGAATTTGTAATATGTACCAGATACTAAATGATATTAATGATTAAGTATA
>NW_022900915.1:31263725-31269505 GCF_012274545.1 Fukomys damarensis | reverse complement strand
TTTTTTTTTTATCATGGTTAGTTGGAGCCCTATATGCCTCACTTATCTGTATATCAAATTCTTCCCTTCTGTTTGGGAAGTTTTCTATAATTAATTCTGTGAACAGCTTTTTAAAGTCATTTACATTTTCTCCTACTACTTCTTGAATTCCTATCAATCTTATGTTATTCTTCTTAGTATAGTCTAAGAGTTGCTGTATCAATTTCTCATGATCCCCTACTGTTTTTAAGAGACCTCTCTTTTTATGGTCACCGACTGCAATTTTATCTTCTATATCTGAGATTCTATCTTCGAACTCTTTTATTCTTTTGTGAACACTCTCAATGGAGTTTTTAATCTCCTGGATATCTGTTTGAATCTGTCCTGTGGATTCCATTTCTTTCTTGTATTGGGCACTTATTGTTTCCAATTCTTTCTTATGCTGGACATTCATGGCTTCTATCATGGTTCTGAGCTCATCTATTTTCCTCTCAGTTTCTGTTCTAGAGTCATGAATTATAACTTTCATTTTGCTCATCACCTCTATGATTATCTGGGAAATTACTTCTGTTTTATATTTCTCTAGAGCCTGATTGATCAGTTTTGTTACTTCCTGTGCCTTGAGTTCAGGGTGTCCTGATGATTCACTATCAGACTTTTCATCCTCATCTGCCCCACTGTTTGCCATTAGTGAACTGGAAGTCTGTCCCTGTATCTTGCTCAAGTGTCTTCTTATTTTTACTATTGTTGTTGGGTTGTCCTTAGTTTAACCTTTAGGTTATTACTTAAATCTTCCTGATATAGTTGGGCTGAAGCCCATGGGTCTCTAATGGCTCATAGACATTCTCATTTTCATAATACTGAAGACAACAGCTCATTGAATCAATCACAATCCAGTTGATACAATCAGCACCACAATAGAATGAAGCACAATTTGCAAACCGAGCACTTATGGTAGTCATCAATCTATTACCTTCAAACCATATGAATTTAATAAAATCAAGAAGCAATCCAAAATATGCTTACAATAAATAAACTTTTCAATAAGGATATTTACCATTTACAATGGGGGCTTAAAACAAAGTTAAGACAAGAGGAGTAGATAAATATAAGAATTAGAAAAGGTTTCATATGAAGCCAAAAGATGTAGAATGACCAGACAATCCTCAGGAAATTGTTAAATTCAAAAAGAACAAACAAAATAGAAATATAATAACCCTTGAGTGGGGTAGAATAACATAAGAAAAGAACATAAAGAAAAGAGAAAAAAATAATAAAAGAAGAAAACAGGACAAGAGCAGAAACAAAAAGAGAGATGAGGGATACTATAGTGGAGTAAGAGACTGAGTTAGAGAAAGAAAACAAAAAGAAAAAAAAGAACTCGCAGAGTAGGATGAAGAAAAGAAAGAAACAAAAATGAGTTTGAAGGGCCTCTTTCAGACTATATCACTGCTGTCATAATATAGAACATGTGCTGCCATTTGTAGAGCTGAGTCCCCTGATCTCAGCTAGCTGGTGGCAGAACCCCACAAAGCAGACTGAGCTCGGGCTGCAAGGCCCACACTGAGTTCCCCGACCTCCTAAAGGGTTGAACTCCACTCAATGCTACTATAAGTTTCCCCCACAACTTCTTTACAGATGCTCAAAGTTGAAAGTGCCAGAAAATACCCTTTATGACCACCTCTGCCTCTACATAGTAGGTCCAAAACTGGTACAATCCAGAGGTCTAAAAGTGTGAGGGGGAAGGTTGGGGGCGGGGTTCGGGGGTGCCTGTGTGGCTACCTATCTGGCACTGGAGATGGCTGCAGTGTAGCCCTCAGGGGAGGGCGTGGTGGAGAAGACCCACTGGCACTGAAGATGGCGGACACAGCCTGCAGGAGAGGGCGCTTTATTTGAATTTATTAAGTAGCCATTTGCAATATCTTTCCCATAATTGGTCTGTGTGGAATAAATTTTATTTTAAGTAAACCTTTCTAAAATAAATGCTGAATATTTATTTAGTAAAAGTTACTATATACATGCTACATAAGAAGGATGGGAGAAAGGAAATGCAAAGTGGAAGGTAAGGTACAGGATTAGTATAAAAGCTAAATCTTTATCTTTCATAGCAAGAAGCTTAATATTTTAAAAAACAGGAAATAACAACTTAAATATATTTCATAGAAATTTAGAAATATTTATAAGAGGAAACATTTAAAACACCTGAAATTGGTTTATTCTGCAGCAGAGGTACTTGGGTATCATGAATGGTGGGAGAGTTGAAGGAAGAAAGTAATGGTTTTTATTATCATTTCTGTAGTATTATATGACTTTTTAAGCTATTTATATTCAAACTTTGATAAAATTAAATTTTAGCTGGGATATAGCTCAGTGGTAGAGTGCTTGCCTAGCATATGAAATGCCCTGGGTTCAGTGCTCAGCACAGCAAAAACAAAATAAATAAAATAATAAAAGTGTTCAAATTCAATTTAAATACAACTCAAAATATAATTCCATCTGTTTTGAAGATCATATAATTACCGGATCTAGGAAATATTTATTAGAAAGAAAAAATCAGTGAGTCTTTAATAGGTACTGGCTTCTTACCACAGATATAATTTAGCTTGAACCTTAAAATATGAGAAGAAGAGATAGTAGATTTCTGTTACTCATGTTACTGGATTCCATCTGCAAAGATACTATACCCATGGTGACTTAGAGGCCTGGATTCTTAGTGGCATCTCATTTCCCAGGTCTGACTCAGCTCTCAAATGAACAGTCGCCTTTCCCCAACATCCTTCTTCGTTTCTGCACCACTGAGGAACTTTTTGGCCTGGGGTTATTCTGCTCCCAACGTGAGCTAACACCCACAGAAGCAGGTTTCTCCTGGGAAACCGGTAAGTCAACTTTTATGTAATTATACTGAATAGCACATCATTTTTCTTCAAGGATTCATAAAGTCCTTGAGTTAAGTTTGCCTAAGTGAACTAGATACAACCATTTACAAATAGTAGTACCTTAGAGCATCTAAATGTTTACTTATGCAAATATGAGGTATGATCAAAATATTTGGTGATGAGTTAAAGTTTTTCAACATTTATTACAATAAGATACTTTGTCATTAACCCTCCTCACAATGCACTCCACCTTCCAAATACATTTATCACATCACTCTGACCACTTTCTTTTCTTTTTAAATTTTTGTTGGTCTATATTTGCAATGCATAATGATTACATTCATTGTGGGTATAGGTACATAAATATAACGTAGCTTATTTTCTTCCCTTCTGTTTCCCTCCTTTCCTCTTCCTCCATCTCTTGGTTCTCTTTCCTTTCGCAAAAGATCTATCTCCCTACTTCTCATTATCCATCTTTAATTTTGAAACCAGGTACTATTCAAGTTTATATGTCAGATTTATTTTACTTAACTTTCTGGTCTCAAAATACATCTTTTTTCCTAAAAATGACTCAAATTTATCCTTCTTTGTGGTAGAGTAATACTCCAGTGTAAATAAATATCATAATTTCTTTATCCATGCTTCTACTGATGGACATATAGGCCACTTCTAAGATTTAGCTCTTATGAGTTGCTGTGCTATAAATATGGGCATGTGTATATAACTATAATATGATGTGCTTAACTCTTAATTCTAGGAAAGATACTTAGAAAGGGCATAGCTAGGCCAAATAGAATTTCTATTTTTAGCTTTTTAAGGACTCATCGTACTGATTTTCATAGTGGTTTTAATAGTTTTATGCATTTTTTAAAGACAAGGTCTGGCTAGGTAGTTCACTCTGGCCTCAAACTCATTGTTCATCCCACGCTGGTTTTGAACTTGCAATGATCCTCTTGCCTCAGCCTCCTGAGTGCTGTGATTATAGGAGTACACCATCACACCCGGCAGTAGTTTTATTTTATGCCAAAGATTTTGTGGATATTTTTCACAAGTGGTTTTTCTTATTTCAAAGTATTTCTAATATTATTTTAAGAATTTAATATCTTCATACATTGCTTTCACCTTGAAATATGTTTATTTTAACTTTAGATGCAAATTTTTCATTGCATGAAATATGAGGTTAAATAGTTGCTATGGAACACTCTCATGTTTTGCAATTTTACCTACAAATTTCTTTTCTTTGACTATTTTTTTTTCTTTGAGTTCTATAGATAATAAAATTCTCTCCATGAATAAATGGTGAGTTCTTAGTTGAGGATAAGCCTTTTTTTTCTGTAGTTCTGGTGCAGTGTTCATTGTGTCTTAATATAGGTTTGTCAGCATGCACATTGTATGATATCAAGCTTGCTCCCATAAGCTGGTGGACTTGAAGCCCTAATGTCATAAAAGAAATTCTATCTTTAATCATTTAATGTAATTCCTAATACATCACAGAGCCAGTAGCAGAGTTATTCTAGTTTCTTTTCATGTTTGATGCACCGTTTTCCTTGCTCATACTTCTATAAGATCCAGCACAAAATGCATTTGCTCTTTTTCATGGAATACATGACCTGTGCGCTAGACCATCTACAGCAGGGAAAGTTCTTCGGTCAGTAATGCACTCATGTGTACTACAGTTTCTTTACTTTCCAGAATGATGAAAGTAAAACATAGAAATTACACACATTACTGGAAACATACTTAAGACAGAATAAATAAACAAAACAGAACAAATGAATTAGAACAATATCTTTTTTAGGTGAACAGTATTTTAAAGATAGGATGAGATGATACAGAAAGGAAGTGGTGGTGAATGATACTGTACATTGTAATTAAAATATATCTATATTGGTAAATATTGATATATCACTTGGAAATTAGTTAGAAGGCAGTAGATAAGCACTCAAAATAGTAGTGCAGTTGGTACCTTGATTCACAAATTTAATTCTTTCCATGTTTCTGGTTGCAAACTGGGTTGGACAAGAAGTGAATCAAATTCAATGGCTAGGGTCAATGTTGAATAAAAGGGGAAATTTCATTTGGTTTTGTCTAGTTAAGTTTGTGGCCAGAATCGTGGACAGAACACAATGGAGTTTGTGAACTGAGGCATCACTGGGGAAATGATTTCCAGAACAGCTGATTGAGAAAATGCAGCAAATCCATTCCACAAATAGCAATGATAAAACTGCAAAATTATCAAAAACAACACATTCAGGGCAATGGAAATTGACTAAAGGTTGTATCAAATGAGACAGCACTTATCCAAAGAAAACTACTAGAACTTGGTAATAACTATAGGTATCTGTGATGTTTTAACTGGAGCTTATTTCATTCTCTCCTCCTTGCTCACTTCACTCTAGTAAAGAATATTTAGGAAAAATACTGATTTCTAACTTAAAGTCCAAATGTCAAATTTGAATATTCATGGACAAGTGATTCCAGATTTAAAGTGTAAATTAAAAAAAAAATCTCTGCTATATCTATATCATCACATGTTAAAAAACGAAAGACAAAATATGTAAATTTAAAATTTATAGTAGTTATACTAGAAGGCAAATGATAACTAATAATACCTATTTTCTAAATATTATTTGACACGATATATGTTTATGAATAAGTAAACTGTTGAAAACAAAAACATAACAGGGAGAAAAATAGCAATTTATACTTGAGGATCAGTCTATTAGCATGAATTGAATTTTTCCTATTTCATAGCATTGTTAGGTCTAGTAAGAGCCACAGAAAAATTTGCTGGGATTTCCTAACCCATGACAGGGTAATTCTTTTGCTGCCTTTACTTGGGCTCACTCATACAGCTGTATGAGAGAGAATGACAGTCCAGTGTCTCTCTACATGTGATCTTTCATCCTTCAGATGGTTAGACTG
>NW_022900915.1:31226070-31263050 GCF_012274545.1 Fukomys damarensis | reverse complement strand
TGTGAAAAAATTAATACTATTTTAACAGATATATTTTAACAGAAACTCTATGTTGTCAGAGGAAAGTTGAAAAGGCCCTTAGTTTCAGAGAAGAGATAGAATTTGACAAAAGTGTTAAGTGAAGTGTACAATATAGAAAAATGGAAATTTTTGCTATTAAAAGTCTACATTTCATAAACTCTCATTGAATAAATTAATACTATTTTAACAGATATATTTTAACAGAAACTCTATGTTGTCAGAGGAAAGTTGAAAAGGCCCTTAGTTTCAGAGAAGAGATAGAATTTGACAAAAGTGTTAAGTGAAGTGTACAATATAGAGAAAAATGGAAAAGGCAACATGAGATAGCACTACCGCAAATAATCAAGAGGTAAGACTAATTTTTGATTAAGATATCTGGTCTTAAAGTGTACCATCTCCTAACAATTAGAATTATTTTACTATATAAGGACTTTTGCTATAGCAGCACTACACTAGGAAAAAACTCATGGGTATAATAGATATGTGTTGGTTTTGCCTGACCAATATTGGTTCATAATTCTCCTGGGACTGACATTCATACACCGATTTAGGTATTTTTTTCTTTCCTGATTCAGTCTGGTCTTTACTGGGATGTCAGTCAAGAGTGGAGATGTTTCCCAAGCTAGGACAACCTGAATCCATCTATCTCCCTTCTTTCCTCTTCCATTTTTCTCTCAACCTCCTTCTCCCCCTCCAATTTGCTCCTTCTTCCTTACTTTCCTAAAATTTGCATTTTATTATAATGAGAAAGAATACACAATAATTGGAACTTCATTTATCACCTTTAAATAAATTCAAAAACAGAAAGAAATTCATTTTCACAAGCCAAAATATTGATTATTTACAGTGAGAATTGAATGGATTGTAATTAGAAAGGGTCACACTCAATATTTCCGGATTTCTAGAGTACTAGTGATGTTCTATTTCTCTTCCTTTTTGACAGTTTTTGTTTCATAGCTTTATTTATTTTCCACCACATTTTTATTGCTGCATATGAGTTATATAGACTGATGAGTTTAGCTTTAGTAGACTTGCACATGTATATACCATACCTTCGCCATCCTCTAGTCTGTATTGTTTTATTTCTTCATCTGTGTGGATCCTGTATTTTATTTGCTTTTTAATTATTTGTTTAGTGATAAATTATATGACTTCTGTTTTCAATGTATTTTATATGTCAGGCTTGTAACACATTTTTGAACCATTTTTTCCTAACAATAGGAGTTGGAAGAGCTTGATCATGAATTTTTGCTTTGTAGCTCTCTACATACTTTTTGATTCCTGTCTTTCCCAAGATCTGTCTGATTTCCTCAAATTAAATGTCATCACATCTCAAAATTAATTTCATTTTACCAAATTACTGAGTTAGTCTCTATTATAGATTGAGTGTATCTAATCAGAAAATTCTAAATTCAAAATGCTCCAAAATCTGAAACCAGAGGACACACAGGTTCAGGTTTTGAAGCATTTCAGATTTGGGCTTTTTTAAAGTTAGGGATAGACAACTAGTAAAGTCTATGTAAATATTCCAAAATCTCAAAATCTTCAAAATCTGTACCACTTTTTATCCCAAGCATTTCAGATGAAAGACCCTCAAACTGCACTTATAATCTAAGAGATCTATATGAATCAATTTACAAAAGGAAACTGACACAAAATGCATTTAAAAACAACAAATATTTTTTGTTGCCGGGAGGCAATGTTGATTTTGTTTATCTTTTAAGCTTTATTTTTTTTTTGATGTGGCTTACAATAACTGAACATTTTGAGTACACAGTGTCAAGTTTTCATACACATGTAGATTATGTAATAATCAAATCAGTAAATTTATATATTCATCAATTTAAAATTATTTCTTTGTAGTAAGAATACATAGTCATCTATTCTAGCTATTTTGAAGTGTTCAATACATCTTTAAATACAGTCACCCCACTGTTCAGTAGAATCCCAGAATTTATTCCTTCTGCCTATCTACAACGTTGTACCCATGGACCAACCTATTGTCTCTCCTCCTTACCCTTTACAGCCTGTGATTATGCCATGTTGGCTTGAAATTGCTTGTAGGAAGGGCTGGAGATTTAGCTCAATGGCACTGTGCCTGCCTTTAAAGTGCAAAGTCCTGAGTTCAATCCCCGATACCAGAAAAAAATTGCTTGTAGGAGCTAATGGGAAATTCAATAGTCAACTGAAGTTTTACATTTCTAGTACATTTTCTCTAATTTTTACCACTGCTGTGTAGACTCAGTCAATCCTTGAAGAGTTTGAATCCTTTCAGGATAGTATTTTGCAAAAAGAGGAAAGATTCTATTTTTAGTCACAGGTAAGAATGCACTTATGATTATATGGTGTTCTGTGTTTTACTGTACTTAGATTGTTAGTTCACTGAAGGCAAGAACCTCAACTCATATTTATATTTGCATTTATATTACCTGTTTCAATGTTTGGCTCTACTGGTAGATCAGTGTTGTGTTAAACTGATTTCCTGAGTTCCTTATGGAGGATCAATAGATATGCAGTGATATTTGCTTTGTAAGTTGTAGAAATGATGCAGCCATAAGCTCTATGGCCCCTTAAGAAATAGTTCATAACTGATTAATTTTTTAAAAGACAGCTACAAAAATTAAGAGAGATCATATAACTGAGGTGTTGTAATTCATGTCCATGTCTTTGCCTTTGTTTTTATGGCATTCCTGGAATAAACACTCAAACATAGATAGCTGTAATAGCCTAGGATAACAAGCTTACTTACAAATATAAGGGTACTTATATATTAGAGTATTTATCTATGTTTGGAGATGGTAGATCAGTAGTAAGTACCCAGAGGGTGCATGGCAAAGTACTGAAATCTAGAATGTTTAAACATTCTGTTACTAGCAAAGTAAAATTTTCATTTATCTATGTCCATAGTGTTATTAATATCCTAATTCCAACTAACCTGCAACTCTAGAGATCTAAGGAAACCTGCTTCTGAAATTATTTCAGGCCTGAGCTAAAGTGAGTGTTGTTACATGACAAAAAAGCTTTTCATTCTTTCTTCTACTTTAGCCTACTTTGGTTGCCTAGTGCTCTTTGATAAGTGAAAACAAATGATTTTTATGTTTTTCAGATAGAATCCAATGTGTTTTCATGCTTGTCTCTTGGTTTGATTGACACAGAACATTAAGTTAATGAGGTTAACCTATGAGCTTAAGTGCTAGATATGCTGGACTAAGATTCAAATAACAAAAAATCAATAATTCAAGATGAATTGTAAGAACCCTAGGCAGAGAAACATAATATTGAATTTAGAATTTTATTTTCTATGCTGTTACTATGTAATCTCAGGTAAATTAATTATCTTCCCAGGTTAAATAGAAAAAAATTAGCACTAGATGTATTGGAACTAATTTGTAGGGGTTTTTGTAAAACTGAGTATAGTAATATGCATGAAATTAATGTTTAAACTATAAAACATACTGGACACATTTAGCATAAATTTTATCATCATTATTGGAACATGGATAAATGATTTAGATAATTATAAAACCTGTCACTTTTATTATAAAAGGACTTATTCCACAAAATATTTTGCATGGTATCATTTCCTATTCATTATTTATCTGTGAATAAAAAATTACTAATAGTTTAGTTTAAAATTTGAGACATTCCAGCATTTCAAATGAGTAATATTTCTAAATATAGCACTCTGTGTCTTATTTGATTGAGTTATCACGCAGTATTGTTGCTTCTGTCTAGATGTCCCCTCAAAGCCTCATGAGGTCATAGGCAGGACTTTTTCAAAGGTGGCTGGATCTAGAGTGTAGGACATTATTCATGTTGCAAGTGCTGGGCTCCAGGTGCTAGGTGTGAGTGCTACCCATCCTAAGTAGTCTGGATGAAATGAAAGGGGCAGAAAGACGATGTTAAGGTCCCTTGTGGGTTTTGTTGTCTTCACCCGCAATGAACTGCTTGTCCTTTTTGATGCCCCTCTGCCTTGTGCTGCTGGTTCTAACGGAGCCAGCCAACTATGGATTGAGCCTCTGTAAACCGTGAGCTAAATAACCCCTTCCTGCTTTAACTTTGAGTGTCTGGTATTTTGTCTAAGCAACAAGAGAAAAGTAACTAAGACACATACTATCAAAGAAGCTCAGAGCTTATTCCTGAAGCTCGACTTTGGGAAAAGAATAAGAAGAGGGTTTTTTGGCTTACAGCATTAGGCTTTAAGGAAAATATTTATATGAAGTTTTTGATATCATAGTGTTTGTCTATGAACACAATTTATTGTATTTTTGGAGGAATTTTAAGGCAATGGAAAACTAAAAAGAATAATATGACAGTCACTTACATTCCAACTGTCCATGGACAGAGGTGATTATCAATTTTTGAGCTTACAAATCAGGCACTACCAAAGTAAGAAATATAACTTTACCTGATACCCAGAAACTATTTTATATTTTCATTCTAATCATGCAGCCTATTTCTCCAGCCATAAATTACCACTAAGCTGGCATTTAGAGAAATCATTTCCTTATGATTTTCTTTTTAGAGTTTTATAACTCAAATATACCCCTACATGTTATAATTTATTGCTTCCATGATTATAATATCATCAGGATCATTTGGCTGTTGATAGCTTATTCAAACCCTCATATATATTAAAGGCTTTGTGGAGATGTCTAACTACCTAAATTTGTTCTAAATGGTTTCCACTGGTTTTTGGTTTTGCTACCTCCATCCGTTTTTATGTGGGTATTTGTAAAGATAAAAGATAACTTGCCATCACTTCCACTGCCATCTTTCCAGACAGCTATTGACATTTTAAAATTTTCTCCACTAATGATTTTTTAATCCCACTCAAAATGAAGTACTGAGAATTTAGCCAGAATCTAATTTTGACTGACATTTCAATCATACTTTTTTTTTCTTTGCAACGATAGCCTTTGTTTTAAATATGTATTGGGGGAGGAGGGAGTGAAGGGAGGGCAGAGACAAGGGGAAAAATGAGAACCAAGACCTGTCATATAAAGGTACAAGATCCCAGTAATGAATGTAACTGTACTGTATGCCTAGAATGTACCAATAAACTCAATAAAAAGAAAAAAAAGTGACCTTAAACAAGGTATTGTATTGTTTTATGTGAGCATTTAAATTTTCATATGGGTGGCATGCCATACATGTTGCTTTGAATATTTTTCTACTCACTTAACAAGTAGCTTTTGAGGTTTGCACTCCCTCCTACAGATATTTGGCATTCTTTTCAACCAACATAGAAGATTTTATTTATCATCTTACAGATGGACATTTGAGTTATTTCCAGTTCTGTGCTGTGACAAACAATGCAGTGATTAATATCTTCATAGATATCCTCTGTGCACATACTTGAAAGTCTAATATCCTTATGTGGGGCTGTTGGGCATAGCTCATACGATGATGAGTTGCACTGGTTGCTCCATCCTGATGGTACCAACTGTGTCAACTTTTCACCAAGTGGTTTTATTCAGCTTTCACCTTTGACCAATTGAATGGATTAAAAATTACAGTATTGATTCTCAAGCTTTTGTTTCTCTGATTGCTCATGAAATTAAAGTGACATTTAGAAAGTTTTACATATCTACTTTTGGAAGAAAGGATGGAAGGCTTTTATCATTGCCTCAATCTTTTGTTTGACCTTGATGATGACTCTTTTGGGGAGTCCTCTCCTCTGAGTCGAGTAGATTTCCACCACCTAGTGCTGACTTAATTGAGTGAGTCATAGTTTTGAGCAGACTATGGTAAACTGAGGTGTAGTAGAGCTTCCATGAAAAGTATTTTCTGGTTAAAGTCCTTTAACTTAAGATTAATTTTCATTTTTATATATTGAGAAAATTGGAAAATATCGATGAATACAATTAATAAAATAAATGTATCTCTAGTTCTGCCAGCCACTACTGATACATTTTCAAGTGGAACATTCCGCTTTCCTCTCTGCTTGCCCTCATTTCCTTTCTTCCTCTGTTCATTTTGTTTTGTTCCATTTCCTCTCTCTCCCCCGCACCCTCTCTCTCATTTTACTTTCCTTCTTCCTTCCCCATTCCCTATCATTTTCTTCAAGTTTTGGGCCTTGCTCTGAGGTAGAGGATTTGACTATTACATTTTTTATGTTGCAGAACGTAACCATCACGGAACTAGAGAATATGCACACATTTTTCGCTCATGTCATTCTTCACACAGGTTCTTGTCAATCTGAGGTGTTTTGGCTTGTAATTTTTTTCTAAATTTGTTTTATGACATATTCACAGTGTTTCATACCTTTGTAACTCAACATTTTATTCTATTTTTAATGTCTATCACATGTGGTTCCCCTTTTTTTAATACGGGGTCACTGTATTGCTCAGTCTAGTCTTGGCCTTAAACTCGTGAAGTCATGTGACCCTCCTGTCTCAGCCTCCTAAAAATCTGAGACTACAGGCATGAACTAGGACACCTGGCTTGGTACATGGTTCTGTCATTTCTAGAGTGTGTACAGTATTTTAGGGAATAATTGTGCTACATATGCTTATAAGTTGTCAGAGGTGGAATCCAGACTTTCTGTTCCCATTCCCATTTACTACAGTAAAGAACATATCAGTGCATGCTCTGATGGACTTTTGTGAGAATTTGTGCAATCCACAACTAGTAGAAAGGTTGAACTGATATAGAAATATTTTTACTTTAAATTAAATCTTGCCAGGCACTTGTCCAAAATTCTTATACTTTCCTATGCCCACTCAAGCAATGGAGCAGATTTTATATACTTATGTCTTCAAAGATATGCTGTTATCCAATCTTGTAATTTTTGCTAATCTAGCTGGTATAAATCAATGCTAACATTTAATTAACTTCATCTCTTTTCATATCTGTTAAGTTTAAGATTTCACCATTGTTAATTTTCTGTTCGTTTCCTTTGTTTTCTTAGGATTTGTATAGTTTTCTTACTAATTTGAAACTATTTTGGTATATTCTAGTCCCATAGCAGTTTTATTTGAATCCACTTGCATTTTTTTCTTTGCAGCACCAGAAATCATTGTCTTCAATGTTATTATACTTTTCTATATAATACATCTTTTTCCCCCTTGATTATGCTTATTTTTGAGTGTTTTTTTTTTGTCTTCATGTGAAGCATTTTGAGTCTGATCTTATGGGTATGGTTTCCTTTGTATTTACAATGCTGGGAGTTTGTTAGTTTTTTTTTGTTTAAAGCTTTATGTCTTTCATGAACTGTAGAAATTCTGTCATTATCTCTACACACATAGACTCTATTCTTTTCATTGCCTTCATTCTAGAATTCCACTTCCACATAACATAAGTTTCCATTTGTCCTCACTCACTGCTCTGTGCTTTCCATTTTTTTTAAATTTCTCTGTACTTCAGTTGTTTTATTTATATTGATCATTTTTTTCCTAATCCTGTCTTCCATTACATTTATCTGTGGTTAGACTAATACATTTTCAGTGACCAGTACAGTTACTTACTAATTTTAGAGATTCCCTTTTAGTAACAGAATGGTCACTTAATGTTTAAAATTAATTCAGTTATTTGTTGACATTTTTATATTTTGTCCATTTTAAATGTTATTTCTTTATAGAATACATATGCATTATGTATACCTACGCCTTATATATACATATATATATGTATATATATACACACATATATGTCTAATCGTGTGCTAATTCTAATGCTATAATATCTGAATTATATGGAGCTGCTTCCATTTAATTTTTCTCTTGAGCAGAGTCACATTTTCTTGCTTCTTTGTGTTTCTAGGGAATGTTTCTTGCCTGCATAACATTACATGTGAAGAGTCTCAAAAGTTCCAGAAAATACTATCTCTCCAGGGAGAATTCTTCATTTCTTCTCTTAGCCAGCACGAGGCCCCATGCCTGTAATCTTAACACTCTGTGAGGCAGAGGCAGGAGGATTGCAAGTTCAAGTTGCTAACCTAACCTGAGCAACTTAGTGTCTGAGTAAGACCTTGTCTCAAACAAAACAAAATAAAACAAAAAACAAAAAAAGGACTCAGTGTGAAGGCCCTGGATTCAAGCTCTAGTACTACCCCCAAAATAAAAATAATAATAATAATGATGATAAAAAAGTGCTTATGGTGAGTCAAGGCTCTTGTTATAGTTGAGAAAAAGTCAATACACCTCTGACTTGTGAAAAATAAGTCTCTGGTGTTTGTCCAAAAAGCTAGGAAGAATCAGTCTCCAAAGACTTGAAAGACCATAGGAGGTTCACTTTTTCCTGTCAGAGGTTTTGAAATAATCCCTCAGCCTCCTATATCAGTATCTGCAAGTATGGAGAGGGAATATTGACTCACAGTTGGAGATGGACTCTCTGTCTCTAATGCATCTGTCTCCTAATTCCATGAACCTGTGAAGAGCTTTATGGCATCTTCCTGGCTGGGCTTCCTCATCTCCACTATCAAAAGATTCTGCAATTTCTCTTTTCTCAAATGCAGCCCTCTGTCTAGGCCTCGCTCTACCCTTTGCATATATGTAGGTTCACAAGAGGCCTTGGCAGATAGTGATTGAATCCAGGAAATGCATTTTCCTTTTTGTTTCTGCTACTCTCAGATTTTTTTCAAAATATTTTAAAAATTGATTATTTTTTCTTGTTTGATAGCAGAGATATTGATTTCTCATGACCTACATATTTTTAAATTTGTTTTATTTATTACATAATAACATACATGCTTTTGCAAGCATAAACACTACTATCAAACAGTGGTGTGGGTATAATACATATGAACAAACTATAAACACGTTGAAAGCAAAATGTATAAATAAACATCACTGTAATTGTACAAGCCCACCTTTTTTTCCTGTTCTATTTTTCAAATTTTCCTTATTTGTACATGCATGTAAATATCACTTTTATGTTCACATCACCTCCTTTACCTCTAATTTCACATTTTGGGGAGAGGTTTCCATGTACATAACATATTGTTCTGGTATCCATGATCTTCCATATCCTATGACAAAGCAGACATCTCTTGTCCTTTTCACTGTAACTATACTCTTGCGTGTGTCATCAACTGCTTTACTGGGCAGAAATTCATTTTATGATTTGTATCTTTGCGGCCTCAAGAAATCTTTTCCTTAGCTTCTTTTCTTTTCATTTCTCCATCCCAGCTTTCCTTCTCTCATACTGGAAATTATACTCAGGGGCCTCACACTGAGCTGTATGCTCTTTCCCCTCTACCCCCTTTATTTTTACTTTTTATTTGGGGATAGGGTTTCACTAAGTTGCCGCAGGCTGAGCTTGAATTTTGGATCCTCCTGTCTCAGCCACTCACAGACTTTCCCTGCCTTTCCCAGTGGTCTATGTTAAATCTGCTACATAAAGCTTTTCATTGAAAATAGTGCTAAAAGTATGAATTAAGATTTATTTTCTTCATAAAATCTAATTTGCTGATGTTATATGAAATACAGTGTTTGGCCTATGTATTTGTGCCGTCAGCTTGATTGATATAATTTTAAGTACTCATACATTCACAGGGCTCTTTAAAGCTTTACATTTAATTCTGATGATATTTTATTCTTTTATTTATATTATATTATTTTTATACTACTGTTTCATAATTTGTTTAAAATCTGGTCCCTTTTTGCTCTGTTTTTTTTTTTCAAAATTTATACTTGGACATTCATGGATTTTGTAGCTGGTAGAAATGTTAGACTAAATCTATTAAATTCTTTCTAAAACCAATTAGAATTATGATTGAAGTTTACAAATTAGAATTTTTATACAGAAAAATTGATTTTAATTGTTTATCCTGATTTCAACAAGCATGCTAAAATTTCTTATTGATATTAATGGTTTCTATATTTATTTTGCTGATTTTAAAATCTATATACTTTTCCTTAATAATCATTGTAACTTTATTTATTTTAATATATTTATTATATTGACCAGACTCTGAAAAACAGTATTAGTATAGTGGATTCTCACGCTAACTCGGGACTTAAAAGAGTTTTTATGTACATATTCTTCATTAACTATAATTTTTGCTGTATTTTGAATTGTAGCACTTGCTGAATTAAGGAATTTTACTGCTATTCTTTGCTTTGTTCTAAGTAAGTGCTGCACTCTGAAAATTCCTTTTCCGTGTGCATCTGTGGAGATGATATGATTGTTATCTTTGAGCCTATTAATGTTGTGGGTGTCACTGGCACATTTTCTAAATCTGTCAAGAAGCCTCTAAGCACGATCTATTATTTGTGAATGCATTTATTGTAGATTTATTGGCAGTGATTGCTTTTATATGCTATCTTTTATCTGATCTTGGGAAATTGTACTAGCTTCATTAAATTAGCTTGGCATTATCTTTTATTGCATTCTGGAGCAAATTTTATTAGATAGGAATTAACTATCCATCAGATGATTCATAACATCAATGAAAGCAACAAATATTTATGTACCTATTTCTTCTAATACAGATTTAATTTTTTTCAAAACTATGCAATGGCAAATACTACTATTATGCCCATTTTATGGATAAGAAAATTGAAGTATGAAAGGTTAGTCTTCCTTTTGCCAGAGTCTTAAGCCAGTGTCTTCAAATCAAGAATTCCATGGTTAGAATTCAAAGTATCCAACACTTTTACAGGAAAAGAATTTCACATTTATTCTTATTGAATTAAAGCAGAATTTTTTTACTTACCCAGTTGTAAATATAGACAAAAGAGTAACTTTTATAGTATCTATTAATTATTTTGTCAATTTGGAGATATTTTATCTTCATTTTCATTTGTTTTGGATATGACACTATCTTAAGATGGAGTTCATACGTTTCACCAAAAGCAGGTTGAAATTACTTGCATTGGGCCGGGATTTAGCTTGGCGGTTTGGTGGCCTGCCTCGCAAGCGCCAGGACCCGCGTTCAATCCACGGTACCAAAAAAAAAAAAAAAAAAGAAGAAATTCCTTGCATTAGATTGAGTTATGAGCTGTGTGAGTGCTAATATGGATTCAGTATACAACTCACAGAATCAAGAGCTAGACTCAAACTATACAACTCACAGATCAAGAACTAAACTTTTTGTGAGAAGGCCCTGGATTAGTATTTCAATTTATTTTATGTATTGTTAGCATGTTTGATTTTACTGTTCTTCAGCCAATTTTTGCATCTGTTTTGCTATAGTGAATCCTTTTAATCCAAATTTTCTAATTTATTATCGAATAAATTTATATTTTCATTTTATATTTTTACTATCAGTATATGCATTCATAATTATCTTTTAGTAGCTTATTTTATGATTAATTTTTAATACATACAACTGTATATTTTAGATTTACAGTTTAAAGTGTTGATACACATTGAGAAACGATTACCACATTCCAACTGATTAACAGCTGTGTTATGTCTGTGTGGTTATGCTTTGTACTCTTTGACTCACCTTGCTCCATTCTTCCTTTCCCTCGGACCTTAGAAATCACCATCATTCTACTTCTTTGAACTCATCCACTCTTCTGTCTGATTTGATTTGATTATTTCTGCTTTGCTTGTTTAATCTTATCAGACATCTAATTTATTGATGTTTGCTAACATCTCATGTTTGGTTTTGCTAATTTTCTGGGACTCTGCTACTTTTATTAATTTTCCTGTCTTTGTTTTGTTTCTTGCAAACTTCTTGAGCTGACTGCTTATCATCATGATTATGTTTAAACATTCTTTTGTCTGATAAATCACCTTATTGTTAACCACTTATGATATTAGATGAAGTAATGTGCTATGCACACTGCAGTCCTAATCATATCTCTCAATTTTGCCAAAGACAGTGTGCAGCATTTGGAGTTGATTTTGATAATCCTTCAAAAAATTTTTTACTGGAAATGGTCCAGATATAAACGTTTTGGGGACACACACATAAATTATAAATAAACAAATTAACAAGTTAATCTAGGAATCAAAATTTGTGCAAATGAAGAACTAGAATATAGTAGCAAAGATGAATAGACTTTTATAAAATTTGTTGAAATGAGCTCTCTGGCCACAGGTCTTCTTTTGGCTAAACCATCTGGACTTAAGGTCTGAGTTCAGAGAGTTACATCACTGACAGGAAGAAATAGGAAATAAATTAGAGCAACATCTGTTTTCTTCCTCAGACAAATTTGTCTGTTTGGATCCCATCTTTTACAGCTGTTTTCCCTTTTGTTTTGTAAACTATAAAATTCCCTGGTTCTCATCATTTCTCTAACCTTGGCAATACTGGACATTGACATGAACCCTCTGGGCCGTTTAGTCAGTTTATTTGACCATCAGTTTCTAATCCCAGACATCACAATGACAAATGTGCACATAATATTATATTTGCCATAAAGTCAGCATATACCCATGATGTAGGAGTCTAGTATATTAAAAGACTAAATGATCTGTATCATCAGGCTGTAAAGCATATGTCATTGTTCATCCTAACTCTATTCTGTGCTTACTATGTCAAAACCAAACAAACCAAACACAAAAACCCACCATTCAGTAATGTTGAAGAAAGAGTATTTTACTATAATTTTAATTTTTGCACCTTTTAAATGCAATTCTTGTTTACTCAAGGCTATTTTCATGGTCTTGGGTCAACATGTTATTTACATATTTTTCAGGAGTAGAGATAAAGATATAATTCTGAGGGGGAGAGATGGAATTGAGGACATTAGCAACTTCATTTTCATGGCTACTTGGCTGGCTTGCTGCTGTTATGCTAACATTTAAGTGCAGCTTGAAGATACTATTTCTCCTTCCTGTCTGGTTAGTTTCCTGTTTCTTATTTAACATTTCCTAGGGCTTACTGGTGTTTCTTTGTATTTTTCTGAAGTCCTTTTGTGCATTACTCATGTTTGGCATCTAGATTATCTATCTGAAGTCTTCAGAGTGCCTCACATGCTTTTATTTTGAGGCAGGTTTCATTGTGGAATTTAGACTGGTCTTGAATTAACTAGGTAGCCAGGCTGGCCTGGAACTCACAGAAATCCTCCTGCCTCAGGCTCCCTCTAGAGTGGCAGGAATATAAGCACATGCCACCATTCCTGGCTAAGCATGCCTATACCAGTACGTGACAGTTGGTGCTTATAGATCCTTAGGGAGAAATGAAGATGTATGCAAATCAAGTAGTGTTTATCGCAAAGATACAAATGTCAGAATTTCAGTTAATAGAATTTAATTGAGACTATCTTTTTGCAGCTTTAGGAGCAGAGAACACTGTAAAAAAACTGGAGGTCAGGGAAGAGCAAGTACCTGCCTTCTCCCTCAAGGTGCAAGCACAGTACTCTGTGGGCACTACATTCAGGCTTTGAGAAGCCTCTGCATAGGCATGGCTTGCTCACGCGTGTGTTCGTGTGTGCACACATGCATGCACACACACACATACACACACACACACACTGAGCTTTTTCTCTTGTTTTTAAAAAATCCTTTTGAATTTCATTCACCTAGAACATTAGTTGAGGGCACTGGTGCCAAGATTTTGTTTTGCAGTCATATTCAAAATGTTCCTTTCAATATTTCATGAAATAATTTTCCCCATTCCCCTGGGGAGAAAAATAAGAACCAAGATACATCATGTTAAAGTACAAGATCCTAATGATGAATGTAACTGTATTGTATATGTAAAATGTACCAATAAACTTAATGGAAAAAATATTTCATGAAATATTTTTGACCCATTTCCCTGGCCAGAAAATAAGTATGGCAGCATATGACTGATGCACTAAGGCCTTTTCTATGACAAGCATGCATATTCACTGTTTCTTTAAAACCAAATTATTTTAATTGACAAATATGATTCAAATATATTTATTGTATCCATGTTTTCTTAAGTATATGTACATTGCAGAATGTCTAAATTGGGTTAGTTAACATAACACAGATTAACTCATATTTTTGTAGTGAGAACACTTAAAAATCTTATTTCTTTGCAATTTTCAATATAAAGCATTACGGGTTACTAGTCACCATGTTGTATAATAGATTTAAATTCAGCAATGTGTTCATGTAGTATGTAGTCATATATTTAGGGATGCACCTATAGGAGACAATAAGTCAGGCTTTGACATTTGAGACTTCACCAATCCATTTTCCAATTCGAAAAAAAGAAAAGTGTGGCTCGCTGCCAGTATTCATTTGAGGTTTTAGTGAGGGAGAGTTACTATATTTTGTGAATGTAAATATTGCTTCTAAAAACAATCCATACAGTGATGTCTTTTGTTTCTAAAGATGCCCTAAAAGTACTGTATCCATCTTTGTTTTCGATGATGTTCTGGTTTGTTTTCCCTTGAAGGTAAACTAATATATTTTCCCCAAAAAAAGACTAGGAATACACTGGAGGCATGCACAAGTATTAATGAAACAAGATATTTAAAGGCAGAATTTGGTGGTAAGGTTAGGACTGTGATTTGCCAGTTATCTCAAGCATTATTGGAGAATATTCTGGCGAGAATGAGAAATGGGTTTTTTAGATAAGACATAGGCAAAATGGGGTAAAACTATGCATATTAGGAAGAAGTGACTATGCCTTTCTTCCCTTTTTCTTTATCCTCTAATTCTACATGATCAAGATTGAGGATAATGACAGAATTTCATTGAATTCTTCCTAGAATGATCAGTCTTGAGCATTTCTAAAAACAGAAGGTATTGTGGTTAATGCATTTCTATTTTTTATTGTTTGAACTGGACCAGGCCCAGAAAAGAATCCCAACGTGCAAGGGTTCAGTAGGGGGCTAATTATTTCTAAAAAAAAGGTATGTGCCTTGATATCAATAATGCTAACACTCAAATTAAATCTTCCTTGAGGTACGGTCTCATGTAAACTAATGGGTTCAACAGCTAAAGAACTCATTGCGCTTTCATCTCATATAAGGAGACATAGAAAGCAAAGTCCAAGTTAGAGGATCCAATATCTGAGGACAGCGCAGACCCTGGAGGGCCTGAACCCTCCCATTACTCTGTGTCCACCCCCAACACCTGTTTTTCTAGGTCCTCAGGCTCCAGGTCTCTACTTCCCACAGATAATCAAGTGTATCTATGGCACTGGGTAGAATGAATACAGAGAGCAAAATTCTCCTTGAGTTTTGACTAGAAATAAGGGTTCTTAACACAGAAGAAGAAAGAGGGGAATGTAGGAACTCTTAGATAGAGGGTCATACATAAGGAATCCTCAGATCTCAGGTTAGGGGAGAGATTAAAACCCAGGGAATCTCTACACAAGAACTTATACTTTCTTAAAACTTTCACTTTGAGACACTGGGAAGAATAAAAATTAGTAAGAATTTTAGATTTTCCATTGTACTTACAAGATATGGATATTATCCTATACTTAGCATACACGTATATCTGTGCCAACACACTAGATTGTCTTGGGAAAAGTGAAGAGATGAGTGGGCAGTGTTAAGAGGAATCCTGTTCTATCTCACTACCTCTAGCAGAGAAAATCTTAGTCCTATTTAGAGGACTGGGTGTTGCTTGTGACTGAGCAGTCACCACGGACAATGAGGGTAAAAGAATCGATAAGGCTGAGAAATGATCATCCTCAATCATTTTCTGAGTTATTTTCCTGAATTGTGGCTGGTCTTTTGAAAAAAAAAATATATATATATATAAAATTAGCATAACTGACAAGTTATTAACACACATATGGGACAATTCAGAATTATTTATTAAAATTTATTGAGATTATAAATTGAGACAGTAAGAAAATCTAGGAGATCTTTTTTTTTTTTTTAGCTTTAATTGAGTTTATTGGTACATTTTAGGGTTACAATACAGTTACATTCATTGTTGGGAATTTGTACCTTTACATGACATGTCTTGGTTCTCATTATTTCCCCTTGTCCCTGCCCTCCCTTCACCCCCTACCCCTCCATCTACAAACACTTTATTTCCATCTTTTCATTATCTCACATTTTTTTCTTTTCCCTTATTACCCTTCCCCTACACATCCCACCTTCCCTACACCTTTAGCTCCTTTCTTCCCATTTCTAAATGTCAGTAATCTTATTAGGATCTTCTGTGTTATTGCAGATTATTAACACCAGAGAGACTATTCTGTATAGGAGATCTTTATACTACTTTTTTTTTTTGTACCAGGGATCAAACTTGGGAACTTGCAAAGCAGGCAGCGGAACCACAGCTAAATCCCTGGCCCTAGTAAGGAGATCTTTAGAAGGACATATATTAATAAGGAAAACACTTTTTAGAAAACAGATAAATATGACATAAGCAATTCTTTTTATTTTTTCTGTCTGTCTTTTAAAGTATTATAGGTCTTACCTGTGTGGGATTATGATTGGACATAAAACTTAGAAAGATGATGAATAGGAGGACTTTTAAGGTTTTATCCTGCTGTGTGATCAGATTTTTTGTTTTAGCAAGATTTGTCTGGTGATAATATAGATAATAACAACCTGACATCAGAATTATGGGTGGAACTATATAAGTTATATATGAAAGCCTGTGAGTTATATATGGCACTATATAAATTAAAAATTTATACTGAAGGTATAAGTAATGGAGTGTTAGAAGGAATGCATATTTAGTAGGAAAAAGTGGCATGAGCTAATGACAAATGATACAAGTCTCTGGGAAAATTCTTAAGTTTCTGGTTTAGAGAGTTGTACAGGAGATAGTTCAATATAAAAAAGAAAAATAATAAATTTTAAGGAGAGCACAAACTGTTTTGTATATATGAAGCTAAGTTACTCAGTGAAGCACTCCAGAGGAAATGTCTAGTAGTAATTGCATATCTGAGTCCAAACTCTCAACACTCCTCAGAATTTAGAACCTGCCCTGTTTACTGCCTCAGGTTTAGGCAAGTCATGAGGTTGGGTTGTCACAAAAACTTACCTTTTAATCTATGTGTTTCCCACTTGCAGAAGCAGTAGTGGGATGATTAGGCAGATCAGCCTGAACCTGTTTTGCTTAGTTCTTCATCCTATGGACTTTCCAGATGCCCAGTGCTTCTCTGCTCCTTCTGCTCTTCCTGCTGATACCTATGAGGGAGATAGGTAGCAAGATAAACAAGAACCAAAATTAAAAACTGCATCCCAACTGCTCCTTCGATACTCTAGGGCCACCTGCCCATGGGATTTTTCTCTCCATTCTTACCCCATCTCACACACACACACACACACACACACACACACACACACAAGCAGGTACAGTAGTTCAGGAGAGTTTTTTCTTCTATTAACATTAGTTTCACTGATATTCTCAGCCTTTTAATGCCAGTTCCGCACTCTCTGTGTCTGTCTTACCTGTACAGTTTCCTCGGGTTATTATCACAGGAACCAGCCCCTGCCCCATTCATTTCGTTTGGCCTTTTGTCAGAATTCCAGTCATTAGAAATGAGTAACACTCATCTCATACGTAATTTTTCTGAAATAACAGTCAGCATCATCTCTGTTGAAGTTCAAGCTTCTCATTATTATCCTCAATGCAATGCACTATTTACCCTGCAGCTACACTTTTTCAGCTCTACTTCTGTATTTTCTTACTAGTCTAAGGCAAAACATAAGCAAAAGTATTCAATACTATCATTCTTGTTGTCAAATTTGTTATTGAAAATTAGTGATATTTAGATTAAAAGTCCTTTAAAGACCCATATTTCCATTTAAATAAAGAAAAAGGTCAATTTCTGCCTGTAGTAATCTTTAGTAAATTGACATTTGAAGTGACACTTTGTATACATATCTAGTAAGAAGTATCTTATTATTAGGTCCATTTATGTCATTTAGATTAGAGTGTATCCAGACCTAGAGTGAAAAGATTTATAAAGTATGTCTTCCACCCATTTTTATCTTGACAGATTTATTTCTCCACTTCTTACTGTGATTTGGCAAAACTACACTTTATATTATCCTCCTCAATTCCTTTTTATTTAAAGTTACCTTTTGTCAATTTCAGCAATTTAAAATGAGGAAGACTGATTACGTTTATATGGCATTACTGACATCTTATCTAACTTGGGACATTAGTATTATCTGTGTTCTTTTCTGTTAAGAAAAACAGGAGCTTATTTTTTCTGTAATAATCTAAAACTGGCTTTATTATTAATTATTAATTATTATTAATTGCATGGCAAACTACCCCAAATAATTATGCTTTACAAATTATTTATTGGAATCATGAGCCTGTGTGTCATTGAGCTAGCTTGGATGATCTTGCCGGGACTTCTTCACGTTATCTGTAGTCAGCTTTGGACCACAGAGATACCTGGGCTGTGTCTTCATCCAGCAGACACCTGAGGCTCATTCACATGGTGACAGCAAAGTACTAAAGTAAGAGCTTGGAAGTGTGCATGTCTCTCCAGTGAGGGCTCATAATTGGTTCAATGTTTGCATTTTTGGTTAAAGCAAATAAAAAAGCCAGCCCAAACTCAAAAGGAAGTAAAATAGCCTTCTCTTGATAGGAGTAGCCTTAAAGTACATTACAAAGAGACGTGGTTACCAAGAGATGTATACTTTCACCAATTTTGCAAACCATTTCTCCTGTTCAATATTATGGTCAAGTAGAAAACTAGGTTGTAATGCTTCACTTTCTGATTTTTTTCATCTGTCTTCCCTGAGCTCTAGCCCTATGATCCAGCAAGTTAAATAATAATTAGAGAAGTTGCCTTTTAATGTTAACATTAATTATATTGCATATGTAGTTCCCAAAACTAAAGTCTGATCTTATTTTTTTTTTTTCTGCTTAAGGTATCTCCCTCTGAATCGCATATAAACTCAATACACTGGGTAAAGATGCAAATATTTTTTAACAGCGAGAATCCATTCTGAAGGTGCTGTTCCCTATTCCATTGAGTTGATCAGTAATTATGTAAAAAAAGATTGAATATTTTTTTCATATTATCCCTTATTGAATCCTTGGTTACTAAATTAACTCCCTAAAAATCTGAAATTTGACTCTGAGTTGAAACCTCAGACAGAGGTAAGGATAGTTAAGAACTTTACTATTTTTTTGTTAGATAGTGCAAAATGTCCTATGCCAACAAATATAAAAATTGAATTCTAAATGCTGATTATAAAACTCTGGAAATTACATCCAGGCGACTCTGCATCTAGAATTGTTTATGGGGGCAAAACAGTTTGACTCGTAAAACCGTATGTCCCATTTTATATGGATGCATCAAGTCTTGGCACAAAGTAAATAAAACCTCTTTCACCTATCCACTGAATTCAATTTAGCAGCAGCAAAATGTTGAGCTACCCATATTCATCATTTTTAATGGTGTTTCTGTGAAGTGCTTCATGGCAATTCTCTAAATGGCTCTCTCCCACAGCGGATTGGAAGACCATTATTTCATTTTAATTAGGAAGTTGGGACTTTCACATCTCTGGAAGAAATCATTCTTTCCTAGTAGATACATAGGAGATTTTTCCAATTAAATTTGTCTAAATTTTACTACTGAAGAAACATAAACATGTTTAATTAACAAATAGAGGTTTTAAACAAAGCTACTATCAGCGTTATTTTAGCAAATGCTAACTTGAGTAACCTTTCATTTACAGCATTTCCTTTTACAGCCTTTTCCTTATGGAATTTAAATTTAAAAAATTGTGTTTCCCTGATATTGCTTTAAATTGTTGACCTGACTATGTTTGGGACATACCCTGACTTTTCCAGACAATGATGATCACGTTCCTAGATGATGATGGAATAACCATAACCATATCCTTGATTTATACTGGAAATGTTGCATAGTACATAGGACTGGATGTTTAAATACAGAAGCAGAGGCTATTTTGGAACTTTGAAATTTCCAATGATAGCAGACGGTGGAAATGATCTGTTTGTATTATTTCAATGCACAATGACTGGATAATATTCAAGTGGAAACACCTTCAACTCTTTACCTAAAGTCTGTTTCTGATATTCACAATCCTTTTCACCTGAGACAGATAGTGAAATCATTTCCACCTTAACCACTTGAGCAGCTGCAGTCAAAGAGTGGCCAGTCATAAATGATGGAAACAATATTCCAGTTCATTACTTCCCATATCAGATAACATCAAGGTATGTGTTACAGTGTTACTTCAAGTTTTCCACTAGGACTGAGTTTGAGGAGTTAAGTCAGTATTCTTTGTTGACTTCCTTTTTCTTTCTCGTTTTGTTTTCCATCCTTTTATAACTGCTTCCTGTAATCACCTCCCAAATAACTGATTCTATTAAGTCCTTGTTTCAGTTTCTGCTTCTTGAACAACCCAACTTATGACAGGTGGTACAAAAATACTCTCGGCATACAGGCCCTTAGGATAGGATTTTGGAATTGGAAAATTCATGCCCAGATGATAATTTCTGGCTTGCTGTCACATTAAATTACTAAATCTTTCACTGGTAAGGAACTCAGAATTCATAAATGTAGAAGTAAATGCAGTGATTTCTGCAATGTCTGTACTGTTTAACAGTAAGGAGAAAGTGATAACTGTAAGGATGAGAGTATTACTGATTTTTAATTACCATTAAAATATCAAAGGAAGAAAATGAAATCTTAAATTTACTCATGTTAACTCAGAGAATAATTTCCATAATAATACTTAAAGAAAAACTTATTTCGTGTAGCCAGAGAACAGGTTGTGGTAAAGATCTCTTAATACTAGGAAAAGCAAAGTAACAAAATTGAATTCATAGTGCTGGTAAGTTTGCTATGTTAAATCAGAATCTTCTCTTTTTTTCCTCATTGAGTTTATTGGTACATTTTAGGTATACAGTACAGTTACATTCATCATTGGGATCTTGTACCTTTACATGACAGGTCTTGGTTCTCATTTTTTCCCCTTACCTCTGCCCTCCCTTTACCCCCTCCTCCCTTCCCTATTTACAAAAATTTTATTTCCATTTTTTCATTTTCTCATATTTTTTCCTTTCCCTTTATTCCTTTCCCCTACCCTTCCCACTTCCCCTACACCTTTAGCTCTTTTCTTCCTAAAGGTATAATTGATGTTGTGAAATAAATCAGAATCTTGAAAGGGAGGGAGTGGTGCTCGGAGCTCTGGGGTAAGAATATTTGGGCAGATGAACTTGAGAATATTTGAGTCTTAAGATTTTCCAAAATCATATGGGTCAAAATAAATTCTGGAATATTATCTAGAATATATAAAAAACTCAAAAAAATCAGGAACCCAGGTAGAAAGACCCAGTTCAAAAATGGGCATCTGAAATGAATAGAAATTTCTCAAAGAAGTAAAAGAAGAAAATAAACATATGAAAAAATATTCAACATCACTGGCCATTCGAGAGATGCAGATGAAAACAACACTGAGATTCCACCTCACCCCACAAAGAATGGCTGCTATCAAGAAATCAACCAATAATAAATGTTGAAGGGGTTGTGGGGAGAAAAGAACCCTTCTCCATTGTTGGTGGGAGTGCAGATGGGTGCAACCACTTTCAAAATAAATATCGAGATACCTCAAAGAACTAGGATTAGAGGTCCCATTTGACCCAGCTATCCCTCTGTTGGGTACCTTTCCAAAAGAATTAAAATAATCATACCACAGTGATATATGCACACCCAGGTTTATAGCGGCACAGTTTGTAATAGTTAAAATTTGGAAATAGCCCAATTGCCCATCAACTGGAAACTGGATAAAGAAGATGTGGTTTTTCTATAAAATGGAGTACTACTGAGCCATAAAGAATGAGAAATTAGAGTCATTCATAGTGAAATTGAGGCTATACTCTTAAGTGAAATAAATAAGACACATATGTATAAATACTGAATAGTTTCTCTGGTGTGAAAAACTAAAAATGTAAATAAAATCCAAATTGTATAACTGACAAAATGAAGTAGGAAGAAAAGGGCTAAAGGTGTAGGGGAAGTTGGAAGGATAGGGCAAAGGAAATAAGGGACAAGAAAAAATATGAGAAAAGGAAAAAGTGGAAATAAATGAGCAGCTGTCCTCTGGCATGCCCTTCCACCTTGTCCTTTCTACCTAAAGCCCACACCCTTTGGATGAACCCACTGGAATCTGAGCCAAATAAATGTCTCTTCTTTATTTTGTGAGTGTGTTGTGTTTTGTCCCAGCAATGGGAAAGTAGTGAATACAACATATTATAAATAATGCTGTTAGGTCAGAGAACAAAACAGTTGGTTGTGGGCTATAGCTGACCTCAAGTGATACATTCTTCCCTAAGACAATAGAGAATGTCCGCAACAGTAAAATTAACATGGGCATACATAAGATGCTTTGTGTCTGTGTTCCTGGTGTCAACAATGATGATAGAAATCTCAACTAGCAGAGGACAGTGATAGCACTCAACAGCCAGAGACAAAGTAAACTACCACAGAGAGGAGAATGGAAGAGGGGGAATTGAGAGCCTTTACTAACAGAACTTCATGGTTTGGGATAATGGCTCATGGAGGTTATAAGTTTGAGACAGTTGGATAGCAAACCAGGGTACTTCTTGCCTTACATGATTAGAAAAGATTAAGAGCAAGTAAAAGGTTAATAGTATTCACTATAGTAGAAAATTGTAATTCTTTACCTCAGACTTAACCCAGTTCTTAAAAGTGCATTCAATGAAAGGGAGGCATGTCCTTTAAAACTAGAGGCCCTAAAATCCTGTAGTGTGTCTTAGGGCTTGCTTCAAATCTTTCTGTAATGGATCCTATAAAGAGTTCTCAAAATGTCTCCTTGGAGGAAAAACTTGTACTTAAGTTGTTTATTATTGGAGACAGGATTCAAGCTTACAGTGATTCAAGGAATCCAAAATATTATCAAACTATCATCCTCCTCCCTTCAGAATAAGAGTGATAGAGGCATGGTGATATTGAAAATTATAAACATATTTGCTAAATATCCAATGGGTTTATGGACCAAACCACAGGCTATTTTCTTGAACTCTGAATGCATAGTGGAGATGCTTGTACTTCAAAATCAGAAGAACATTCCTGCTGGATCTGTTGTAATCAGAATTATGGAAGGAAAGTGAGAATAAAAGCTCCCAAAAGTACTGAAATCTTGATCTGTACAAGACAGTAAACAAAAAAAGAACTCTGAATTAATCAGAAAAGACTTGGTATAATTTGAATCATTTTCAATGACAAATAACACAAGGGTTGTGGAACTCACTGTATTTCTAATCAATTTACAAGCCCAGTCCCTCCAAAAAGCAAAAATATCATGGTGGCTGATGGTAGAACATGACAAAGGGAGCCAAAGGGTTTTCTGAGTGGCAGTTGCTGTGGTGGATAAGGCATCTCTACTAAAGAGATCAATATAGACCTTGGAACTTGAAATGTGGCTTTAGACCTGACAAATGCAGGGTGCTTTTTGTTTTTTGTTTTCTGTTTTCACTTCCACCAGGAAAAATTTAATGTAAACAATTTTCTTTGCCCTGGGATAAACTACTGCCCACATTTATAATTTTGACCCAAGATTGTGTTAACTCTGTTCTATCCAAGTATAGACCAAAGTTTGGACTCTCCAGGAACGTGTTCATCTACTAAACTGATGTACTCATGTAAATCAGGTGTCTACATAGTTCTTGAATTTGCTTACTCCAATCCACCCATTCTCTTACTTCATGCCTTTGCTCTAGATGTGGCAATATTCTCATAGTGGAGACATCTCATTATAGTGATGTCCCCTTGGGGAACATTTGGCAATGTTTGGAGACATTTTTTGTTGCTACAGTGAAGAAATGCTCCTAGCATCTAGTTGGCAGAGGACAGGGATGCCATGAAACATGTTGTAATGCAGCAAGACGCGGTCCATCCCAAAACATCAGTAGACTTAACACTGAGACAATATCCTACTTTAAATGCTTTATCAAGTGTCAAGGACTATGAAGAATGTGAGATTTTTTTTCCCCACTTGCAAGTTAATAATTTAAGCGGCCACAGTTTTTGGATGTTGGCAGATGACTCTGGAGTCCGAGACAAAGGGACTTGAGTCCCTCATCACAGTGAGCAGCACAAGCATATCTGCATCAACTCCTCTTCTTCCCAAACCCAGCAGAGAGACATTGGCTTGAACAATGCTTTTGTGTACAGTTGGCTCATTTCTCGCCTGAGGAACCCCGGAACTCAGTGCTTATGGAGCAAACAGCGCACATTGTAGAGTGCAGCAAGAGCCAAACCTCCTACCCTCTGGGATGTGAGCAGTTACGCAGTAGATGCAATGCAGCTTCCTTGGCCTGCTTATTTGCTTACTGACTGACTACAGAATTTCTCATTTCTAAAGGGACAGGGTTTGCAATCTGGTGTACTTGGCAGGGACAGACATTCAGGGTTGTTCAGGGCCATGCTGGGCTGGCTTTCCCCTACCTCTTTTATAATACAAAGTTCAATGTAGCAACATAGGCCCTAGAAACCTTTCTAACTCAATTTTCTCTTTTTAACTCAAACTTCAAACATTAGCAATAATGACTTTCATTTATGCCATTTTACCTACATTATGCTGGTTTATTTTCATTTTTCTTCATCTTTATTTAGATAAAATTTCCTGATCAGTTAGAACTTACCTTTAAGCTATAGTTGCTGTTATTAAAGGTCAATAATGCAACAATGTTTGGAGAGTAATTTTTACAAGAGCTTATTTTCTTTTTGCTTTTGATATGTTGTGTTCATTGCCTGCAATTTTTAAAAAGCACATTAATTCTCTCTCCTAATTCCCGTTAATTCAATGTGCCATGCAAACACTGTGAGATTTTGAATTGCTTTTAGTTTTTAAATTTCAGCTTGACTTAGAAAAAACTAAGGAGAATATAGAAGCTGTGAAGGTTTTAACAAATTAATCTATTCCTTGTGGATAGGCAATAAATTTAAATGTATATCATGATTAGAGAATGGAGACAGATCGTGTTCTTTCGGATTTTGGCGAGTGTTATACCTGATAAAATGAGAGTGTCATAGAGGTCTTTTCTGACCACTTCACTTTTCCTAAAGTCCATCTAAACTAGTGCTGGTGAATGATACCATATCAGGTGGATTTATTCACATTTTTACTCAACCATAAAGAGCTTAAAGTAGATGTACCTTGACATCTTCAAATCTGTCCCTTTCCAGGCTCACATTTATCTGTTTTAAAGCTGTAATACAGATCATGGCTTTGGGGAATTGGTCCAAGTTTTGTTTTGTTTTCTTTTCTTTTTTTTGTACCAGGGATCGAACACAGGTCCTTGCACTTGCAAAGCAGGCACCAGAATCACTGAGCTAAATCTCCTGCCCTTGTTTTGTTTTCTAAAGGAAGAAAAGTTGTTCGAAAATGTATGGAGGCACACTTTTTGAAAAACAGAATGTTCGCTTCTTCCTCAGTAAGACGGAGCAGAAGGCACAACTGTCAAGACATCTGATTGCATTACCACTTGACAGCAGTTCACCTTTTTAAAATAATTCTTTCAGGGCAATATGGAGGAGAGATTAAGGGAGAACATAATTGCCAAAAGTCGGGAGATGTAAGATTTATTTCTATTCTCAAAGCTAAATATTTCTGGAAAATTGGATGCAATATATGGGCACCCTTTGTCCAAAGCTGAACTGAAATGATGTAGGCATACTTTTGAGACACCCAGACTAAACCCTCTACTTAATTCTCATTTCCAAAATTCATTCATGCAAGTGCTTTGCTACAGTGTCAACTTGCCAACACTCCTTAAGGCTATTGCAGAAACAGTGCACCTCTTTAAACATCTCTGAAATATTTTCTCAACATATATAAATCCAACAAATGCCAAACCCACAGAACACCCATTATTTGTCAGATTTTGATGATCTATATTTAATTCCTGTGAGATCACAAATAATAACTTAGTTTTATGAATAAGGAAAGAAGGTAAGAGGCAGTTTCACAGTATTCCCTGTCATGTAACTTTTATGAAGACATAGCTCGAATAACATCAATTGATTTTTAAATTTCCTGTAGTAAACCATATACAACATATAGTTTATCATTTTTAGAGCACATCGTGTATATTATGATTCCTATACATCCATCACTTTCATCCATTTTCACAACTTTATCATCATTCTAATCTGAAAATCTCAAATTTTCATAGCAAAAGCTATACAGTCCACATCACGTTTCTCTTAAAAGATGCTGTTAATGATTAAAAAGGGTCTTTACTACTGGTCAAGAATGACAATTCACTTCCTTTCTTCACTACCTCACGAAATCCCATGAATTCCTTAAGGTCCAATTGTGATACCACCTCTTTCACCTCTACCTTTTTTTAAGTTGATCCCTTCTCAAGATGTGCCGTGGTTTCTATTTTTAGTTTGGGTCTCATCCTTCCTCTCTGTTCTCTCACCACCATAGTACATAATATTCCGATGATCTGTTTTTGTGTCTGTCTTCCATTTAAAATCGCAACTCCTGTACATGATGTATCTTGTATATACCTTGGTTCTTGTTTTGTCCAATTCTTCTTTCCTCCCTTCCACCCCTCCCTATTTACAAAACTTTGTTTCCTTTATTCCTCCTTTTCTCATAATTTTTCTTTCCCTTCTCTCCTTTCCCATATAAACTTAATGAATAATAAAAAAATGCTACGCATGCCTTATCACAGTTATACTTGGGAGTTTAATTGCTGCCTTTTTGTTAAATCACAGACTTGTAAAGACTGAAAAATTGTTCTATTCCATTGCTTTTCTTTAAAATAGAAAATATGGTTTTTATTAGTAATATTTTTATTCTTTTGATCAAGTAGATGGGAGAAAGGGTTAGATTCATTTGAGGATACTTTTGAGTCAAACTTTCTTTTAATTCATGAAATAATGCTAATTCTTTAATTGCAGAGATGGAAAAACTCACTGGGATTTTAATATCACCTCCTATATCTTGATATTGGGTGTTATTCACATTCCATTTGTATTGTTTCTAGTGGCTTCTCTGTTGGTTTGTTTGACTGCAACATTAGAGGGGCAGGAGTTGATTTTTATTAGATAACCCCTAAATAAAATATATAGATGTATGTAACTGCTGATTATATCAATTCTATAAGCTTACATACAAATATTTCAATCAAATTAATGTATGATGTTTATCTAAGCTAAAATTTCTATTATTCCCTTGGCCTTTTCTTGCAGGGCCACAACTTGGGTGCCATCACATCTCCATTCTGGAAGGAAGGTTAAAAAATTTTTAGAGAAGTGAAAGTGGTGTAACTATAGTAGAAGAGCTAAGAATTTTCCACACAAGCTAAGAGAACTCTTTACTTTTTTTTGTTTGTTTCTTTGATTGGTCAGAATTGCCACCTATTTGAAAAGGAGTTTGGGAAGATACATCTTTGGCTTACGATCCTTTGTAGTTAAGAGTGGCTAAGGAAAAATAGATTGGAATCTAGAGTTAAGACAGTCATACTACAGTTTGTCATGATTTTCTAAATCATTACTTTTAATTCTTTGCCCTCAACTTTTTTGGGGGGGGTTTAAGTTAGGGTCTCACTATGTAGTTGAGACTGACCCGGAACTCATTATATAGCTCTGGCTGGTCTCAAAAGGGGCCAGAGCTAAGGACAAGGTATATCATTCAAACTATGCCTCCAATGACTTGTCTCATCCAATTAGGCCCCACCTTGCAATAAGCATACCGAGATGAATTCACAAAATGAAGTGAGGGTTCTAGTGATCCACTGAGTCCCTCAAATCCCATCAGATAGCAACCAAGTCTTCAACACAATGAAGCTTTTGTGGGATGTTTTGGATCCAAACCATTACATTCCACCCCTGGATCCCAAAAGACTCATATCCATCATGGTATAGAAAATGCATTTAGTCCATCTCCAAGGGTCACCAAACTCTTCACAATTCCAGAATTCCTCAAATGTCCAAGTTCAAAATCTTCTCTGAGAATCCAAGTGAACTCTGTGAATCTCTGCAAAGATAGAAAGCAAGCTATAAGCTCCAAAGATAAAATGGCACAAAATAAACTTTTCTATTTTAAAGGATGGAATAGAAGAATAGGAAGAAATAGGACCTACGCAATACCAAAGTCCAGTAGGAAAAACATTAAATCTCATAGTTTATGCCCAGCATCCAGGGAATGTGGTAGTGAGATATGAGCTCCTTGGAACTTGGGCAGCCCATGTGGCTTCTCTTTTGGACTGGCTCCACTCATTGCCTCCAGTTTTCCTTGATGGATGTTCCAGGTTCCTAGACTGTTTTACTTTCTGGAGACTCAATCACACCTTTGGCTTTACTGCTAGAGCTTCACTCTTTACCCTCTGAGGCGCTGCCTGCAGAGATGCTGAGACCTGTTCCATTTCCTGGCCTCCAAAATATTCCCTTGACATTTGTGAAAGTCTCCATGACTCTGTTACTCTGCATTCTGTGTGCCTGCAAAACCAGCATCGCATGGACAGTGCCAAGGTATGTCATTAATTGTCTCCATCAGTAGCCACCTTTACTCCCCACCCCATGACCACAAATGCAGTGACCCAAGTTCTTAGATGACTGAGTACTGTAAAGTGAATTCTGGAGAAACACACTTCTAAGTTGGCCTTCTGGGTGCAGGGCCTAGGGCCTTCTTCTTAAAGTCTTTCAAATGAGTTTACATCTTTATACTCTTGAACCTGTGGCAGATAAAGCCTTGCCAATTCCTGAGATGCCCTTGAAATATCTTTCCTATGTTCCTGTGCAAAGGTTGGCCTCTATTTAATAATGTTAATTTCTTCATCGACCACACCAACTTTACCTGTTATTTTTTTAAGCCAAACTGCAAATTTTTCAAATTTTTGGTTTTGTTTTTTGCTCTTGGTTTTCACTGTAAATCTGACCAAAAGCAGCCTGCTACCCATGCCATAGCCCGAACATTGTGCCACCTTGTAATTTCCTCTGCCAAATCAATTAGTCCGCCATGTATAAATTCAGGCCCACAGAATGTTTTAGGGCAAACACAGACTATTATTTGCCATAGCATAACAGAAATCACCTCTAATTCTGTTCCTAGTAGAGAATTCATTTCCATCAGAAACCTCATGAGCACATTCTTCACTGTCTGCACTTCTATCAGGATCGTGGCTTTTTGAGTTCCCTTCATAGTCTCCTAGTAAACGCTGCTTACAGTATTCTTGGGCTTCTCTAATCTGCATCTTTAAACTTTCTAGATTCCTCTAGCAGGCAGTTTCTAAAGGACTATTTACTACATAGTCACTCAGAGTCACAGCAACAATCCTACTTTGGGTACTGCTTTTCTTATTAGTCACTTTTCCGTTGCTGGGTCAAAATACTTGATGTATACAGCCTAAAGGAGGAAAGATTTATTTTGACTCATTGTTTCAGAAGTTTCAGTGCATGGTCAGCTGGTCCCAAGGCAGAAATGTGGTGAAAGGCCACACTGAAGGAAGGCTGCACAACTCATGGCAAACGGGATTGTGGGGACAAGATACAACCCTCACAGACACAGTAGTGACTTACCTCATTCAAGTAAGCCCAAACTCCCAATAAGACTATGGAGCTATGAATACAACAATGGGTTAATTGACTTGATGAAGTTGGAGACTTCACAATCCATTCGGTTCCTCAAATCCCATCAACTGACAACTAAGCCTTCAAACCTTAAAGCCTTTAAACCCAATCATCGCACTTTCTCTCTCGTCCTTTAGTTAATCTTTCCATTTAACTCATATGTACATATATTTACTAATTTGTAAATATATATATTTACTAATTTATTTTGTGATCACATTTTGTTTTAATTATCTTATGCGTCTAGACATAAGTACCCGCATTACACTATAGTTCCGTGATGGCCCAAACTAAATCTTTTGTGTTTCCTTCTATTTTTATTATACTGTACAGTATGTGTGTATATATGTGTACATGCATGTGTGAGTGTGTGTGTGTTTGTTGGAAGACTGTGTTGAAATAATTTCAGACAAGAAAACTTTTTGTTTTAAAACCTTTACAGTAGTGAATAAAAGTTTAGCTACCTCTATTAAAAAATCTCTTTAATTTTCTCCTTTATGCACCTGCAAATAAAGATAAATAGCCATATGACACCAGATTACTTTAATATTCATTTAAAAATGCAATGTTTACCTTTAAAGATCTGATAAATTGCAAACAGGATACACATTTCCACTTATATTGAATTTTCTTTCTTGTGTCATCGTATTTCCTTAATCATTTGCACATTTGATGGCAAAATTGACTTTTATTACATATAAAAGCTTTACAGAACAGAATTCACCTCATGACCTTTCCTTATTGTCATTTAATGGCTTGTGTGATATAAATTGACATAATTATGTTCAAAAATAACAAAAACAAATCATATTGTACCGTAATGTATACAGTACTCTGGGAGCTAAGAATGCATTTTATAATTTATTTATACTTTGGAGCTTGCACCCAAAGACTCCATTACGAACTGAATAATATTTTAGTAAAAATGTTTACAGTGCTTCAGAATGTTGAGAGCATTTACTATTGGATATTTTCAGACTAGACAAATTTAATTTGGCTAGCCAAAAGGCAAGTACATGAACAAAATAGCTTTTTACTTATTCATTTCCCTAGTGCAAGCTTCATTTCAATTACAGAAATTTCTTTCTGGATCAATTATAGATGTCTGAAATTAAATGAAAAGAGACCATTTCTATAATATTGTAATGTGATGAATTACATCATGGATTAGCACAGTGGGAGCGATATCAGATATCTGACTACTTTGCACTGATAATATCAACTTCCGCTCAACAGAAAAATTTCATGCTATATTGAAAAGTGTCATTTACAACTAAAATATTTGTATGAAATGCAATTCTAAAGAAGAAGGTTTTTTGATTTTTATATATTATTAGAATTGGTTATTTATTTCACTGATTTACCAGTTTCTGTGGCCTATGTAATGGTTGCAGGTTATGGTAAAAGCTCATAAGGTTCAGAATAAGACATCTGGGTTGAAGTCTTGCATCTGTTTTGGTTTGGGCTAATTAATTTCTCAATATTAATTTGCTCATTTATATTCACACCATGGCTATAAAGATTGGAGAGATTTCTTATTTATAAGTAGGATAGTAAGTGTAATAATTGATGCTTCATAAGTGTTATAATGTTTTCTCTTTTACCTCACTTTCTTCTAATTGTCATCTCAGTGACACATATAGGTCAATGTTAGCGTCATGTCACATTAAAATACGCACACAGTACACAAAATAGGAAATGGGAATAAGATAGTAAGTTCCCCTTTAACTCTCAAATAACATTAAATTTTGGTTAAATTCATTAATCATCAGAATACTTCGCAGCTGGGCGTGGTGCTCTAAGCCTGTGCACCCAGCTACTTGGAAGGTTGAGGTGGGAGGATCACATGACCTCATAAGACCAACTTCAGCAACATAGTACAACCCTTGTCTCAAAAATACAAGTAAAACTTCCAAAGTCCTCCACTTTTTTCCTTTCCTAATTTGTTCACAGCCTTCATGTCCTGAGAAGTTTCCTGTTTTCAGAATTCTCCCGGTTTTTCTCGGACAAAATTCCCTGAACATGAGCCAGACCTTGTGCCTTGGTTTTCTCCCTGCCTCTTCAATCTTCTTTTGTCTCTCATTTGTTAACCTTGCTTCTTTGCACTCATTCTATAAAGATCCTACGTTGCAATTGGAAAAATGAACACTTTCTTAGGAAATGATGGGGAATGAAAAGAGGAACAACTGCAGCAGCAGGAACAACGACAAAACAACCCAGAAAATCATTCATACTCCATCTTTTTACAGCCCTTAGGAAAAGGGAACAAAATACATTCTAAAATCCTTCTATACAAACAAGTTAGGTCTTGAATGTTTAACGTTGCCTTGAGGATTACAGTTATTTTTATTATTTACATTATGTTTCAAGGCTGTTTATAAATTCTGTTACCTAAAAATAACAAATTGTTTAAAAAACTTTTAATCTTTATTTCATTTATGGACCGAAGATACTATTCCATTTACATTTTATTCTATTATTTCTAACACTGGTATTAAAAAATATGTCATACATAAATTTATTTTATTCAAAAAACTAACAAAAATGTCTCCTTGTTTGTTTTCCTGGCTTTCTTAATCAGTGATTCAGCAATCAATAATTATTAATTGAGAGCCAGATATGTGTTAGGAACTGGCAAGTTCATGCTAATATAAAGTCAAACAATGCAGAAGCCCTGTCCAGTAGGAGAGTGATAGTAAAATCCAAATGAAGACAGCAGACATGTTGTTGCACTTTGTGAGGTTACAGTTCCTGGTGACATCAGTCACTATCAGTACACATTAGTACACATATTAAGTTATAGTCATTCTAGCAATAAGTACTTCTAATAGGAAATGCAAAATATTACATGAAAGAAAAAGTCCTCCTCAAACCCATCCTCAAAGCTAATTATATATTTTTGTATCTCTCTGGAGAGCTAGAATTTTGGAAAAGAAGATGGATTTTAGGAAAGAATAGGGGAATTTAGAAGGATATTTTAGAAGGTAAGGATATTCCAAACTGAGAAATTTTGGGGGGGAGACCTGCTCAGTAGTGTTTAGGAGGTGAGAGGCAAGCTACTCTTCTGTTGCAATAGGAACGATTTTCTTGACTAAAGCATAGCTATATAAGAACTGGAATTTACCTAAGATAAAAGAGCTTTTAAGAAAATATAGTTAATAGAAAGTCATAGTAGGCATTTTTAATTCTCACTCCTTATCTGTCCATCAAAAATTTATGTACTGAGTACTTTGTGCAAGTCATTGCATATGCTGTGAATACAGTGTTGAGATGGACCTTCAATAATCTATGGGCACTTTCAGTCCAGGAATGCAAAGAATAATGTAGTTTTATGGTTTGTCTATGTGATTAATGTCTACAAAAGTTCCTAAGATAAAGAACCACATGGGGACTATTCAATGATGAATAAGTATTTGTTCAACAAAAGAAACAGTCCTCGGTATACCAAGCACTACTGTTTTATTTTGCTTTAAAAATTGGATCCTTGGAATACTGTATGAAGTAAAAACTGTTGGGATAGATGACAAAAGTAGATCAGAAAAGGTAAGTTGGCCCTAAAATTCTATAGGTGCTCTCAATTCTCAAATTTGAAAGCAGTCTGACTCAAGGTTCCCGCCTTCATTGTCTCAATTACATTTTGTTCCCTGCTTCCTCCTACGGTCATCAGGGTCCTATGACCGAACAGTCTTGACCTAATAAGAAAGAGCATGCTATAAAGATATCTTGAGAACTGCCTCCGCATGCACGGGACTTTGGGGTAACGTGGATGTGGCGTTGCTGACAGGGATGGTGGAGGAAGACAAGGTGGTATATAAGTTCGCACATTTGTGTGCATAAACACACAAGCATATGAGCAATTTTCATGTACCTGTGGAATATTAATTTATCTATAATCTTCACAGTCACAGTAAAATAATTGTTTCATACAAGTAGTTCATTAGTCAATCTTTGTTAAGATTTATTGATCTCACTTTTGAAAGTTGATGTATAAGAAGCCTTATTGTCTACTAGAAGTTTCTCTTGTTTTTGGATCTGAGATGTTCACATATACATCTATATCTATATCTATATCTATCTATATCTATATCTGCAGCAAACATCTTATTTATATCTTCATTTATTGTGCTTTATGAGATATCTCTTTATTTACTTATTTCTTTGGCTGAAGATTTTTATGCTGTCCCACTATATATTAAAAATAAAATTTAAAGCCCTCGCATGCAGAAGGTGTTACAATTTAATTTTTTAACCTAAAGAATATTTATTTCTTTTGGTACCAGGGATCAAACTTGGGACCTTGCACTTTCGAGGCAGGTGGTGGAACCACTGAGCTAAAATTATTGGCCCACCTAAAGAAATATTTAAATAGCCTGATGTCATTAAATCTTAAGAGTGTTGTCAATAAGTGAATCTTTTAAAAGTTTATTTTACTGATTATTATAAGATCCATCACTAATATACTGATCCATGATCAGAAAATAAAGGACTTTTAAACTGTTATGGCTCGCTTGTTAGTAACAAGGTCGATAAATAGTCTTTTTCTTTTCATTTAGAAAAAGGTATATACAAAAACATCCTTGAAATGAGAGGTGCTCTTTTAAAAAATGTTGAAAATTAGCATTTATCACAGTATAGTAATTTAAGAAGTTAAAATGGGAGGGAGGAGCCTTGACAAAGGAATTTAAACATAAAAGAATGATGTAGTTCACATATAAAGTTATAAATTCAATGGCTTAGGAGTCTTATAAAATGATAGCAAGTATTTCATTCAAATATACAAAGGCAGAAGTCAGATGACAGTTTTACCTGTATTCATGATTAATAGGAGACCTGATAGGACTAGTTTTTAATTTATAATATCAATGATGCTAAAATATGCAAACAGATTAACGCAGTTTATGAGAGTAAATCACAGGGATAAAGAGGGGTAATATGCCAAATATATGCAACATGCCATAGAGGTGATTCCCTTCCTGGCTCAGTCTGATTAATTTATTTATATCTACATAATTACCACATGTGTGCAGCATTTCTCCTGATTTCAAGAGAAAATGAGCTTCATTTGAAACAGTGGTATTTCAGGTAAAAGTTTGAATTATTTTAATATGAGAATCTGTTCTGTGTGATTTTCAGAATGAATAATAAAAACATCTATTTAACAATGACTAAAGTTGAAATAATTATCTTTGTCGACCTTAGCTTGGTTATGACATCACATTTTAAAATTTAACACTGTTTTGGATTTACTTTGATAATTCTAAAAAAAATGATTATATACTACTTTTGAACAAGAGGAACTATTTAGAATGCTTTACTTTGCAGATTGCTGTGGTAACATTTTTAATCAGGTTTATTTCAATCTATAAGAAAATATGCATATTTTTCATATGATATCAATTATCTTTGCTGATGATCCAGTGAATAAACATTAACAATTGTCTATATATACACAGAAATGCAAAAAAGTTAAAAGTAAGCTTTCCATTTTTGGTTGTTTTGGAAAGTAGCCATATTTCTCTTGTAGTGCCTAGGTCTCCAAAACAGTACTCTGATATCTCTTCAGATCGCAGAAATCTTTTGCCTTTTACTAAATCTCCAAAATATCTAGAATTGTTAAAACACAGTTTAGAAAGTTAAATTCAAAATAAAGTGATAATGAGCCTAAAAGTAATATATATGAGAATACTTTTAGGAAGAACATGAAATTAGAACATGAAAATATTTCCCTACTAAAGTAAAAAAGTGATAAACTAGAAGAATTCTTAGTATGTTTTATTTTGATTAGAAAATTAAAATATCCATAATAAGGAATTCAAATGTTATGAAAGAAAAAATGGAAAGAAAATAATCCTCATGCAATTGATGTCAGTCCTCCAGACCATACTAATGGTAATCTGTACAATAATTTTAGTATATTTTTCTGGAAATATTTGACACAAATGCCAGCATACAAATATATTTATGTTTGTGACTTAATCACATAAAGATACTGTTCATGTTTTTATTGCTTCACCTTGAGGTACTTTGTATCTTGAAGTTAGCCTTATTTCTACACTTAAAAATATACTTAAATTTCTTTGTCTAGCTTTGCTTTAGTTTCATTTGTGTGGCTGAGTAAGAAAGGCACAGATAAAAAAAATCCAAAAGTTGTAATAATTATACTCTAAATTTAGCTTCCAGCCTCCCAGTGTTACTTAATTCCACATGACTAATGTCTTGAATAAATTTCCAGAGTCTTTCCAGATATTCTATTTTATTGCAGTCATGTAGACTAGCCCTTTCAACATTCACACACACATGCGCATTAAAGGTTGTATAATATATAAGTTGGTTTTCATTTTACAAACAAAACAAAGCAAAATTTCATTTCTGCGTAGGTAAAGCTACTTCTTGTCTTTTGTGTAGCTGCATATTATTCCAGATGCAGATGCATCATAAAATATTTATTTACCCCTTTTGATGACAATTTAATTAATTTTCAATATTTTACTATTATACCAAAGGCTGAAGTACATATTAAATATATACAACAAAGTATCTGAAGGAGTATATACAGAATATACTAGAAGTTTAGTTACTAGAACAAAGGCTTTTACAAAAAGTTTTTATACATAACATCAACTGGATGCTGTACCAATTTAAATGTGTACCAGAAATGTTAAAAGTTGCTCCTTTACTTGTACTCTTTATATGATGATTTATTTTTGTACTTTTTGATTCTATTTGATTTTTTAAAATTACCTCATTGTGGGGTTTCTCTTGTACCTCTTATTTTTAATGAGTGAGCTTTAATATCTTTTTATATTTTTAGGCCAATTCCTTTACCCTTTCTGTAAAATCTCTATATTTTCCCCATATTTCTATGGAGCTGTTAGTCTTTTAATTATTGTTTGATGGAGATGGAAATAATATAAATGTAGTGATTGTCTACATGCATTTAATGTAAATGTATATATTATTCATCTGTCATGTGTTTGATACTTAGTGTATTTTTGTTACATTTTTATGCCCTGAAATTTATTAACTTTTCAGAAATGGTTTCTGCTTTTTATTTGGGTTATTTAAAAATCTTAAATCTCATATCTAATCAACTGTGACATAGAAATTCATTCTCCCCTAAGTAGTTGTCCCATCAGTTGCAGAAAAATTCATTTATAACATAAATATGAAATATTGACTCTATTGTATTCTAAGTACCCACATATATTAAAAATTCTACCAGAATAGTTATTGAAACATCTTTGAAATTTCAGTCTATCCACATATCTAGATCACTTTTTTAATTTTGGCTAAGTAATACTTAATTCTGGGAAAGGCTAAATTCCTTAGTATATTTTCAGAACTTTCTTGGCTTTTCCTGTAGATATGTTTCTAGAGAATTTTTTAATTGGCCCAAAAAATTAAAAATTCAGATAGATACAGACATCAATATATACGTAATAGATACAGATTTTAAGGAGCATTGAATTATCCTCATTGATTAATTTAGTAAGCAGTAGCAATTTACTGATATTGGATTATGTCAAGAATAAGACACCCTTCGATTCCCCGGTCCGCCCCCCGCCAA
>NW_022900915.1:31193046-31225989 GCF_012274545.1 Fukomys damarensis | reverse complement strand
CAAAAAAAAAAAAAAAAAAAAAAAAAGAATAAGGCACCCTTCATTTTTTGTTTGTTTATTTACAGTGTTTGGGATTAAACCCACAGCCTGATGGATGATAGGCAGGGTCTTGATAACTGTCATCCTCATTCTCCTTTTTATTTTTTTATCTGCGTCTTTACTGAAAGGAAACGTTTTAAAGATGATGTTATAGATTTTTTTAAACAAATACTTGTTTATTGTTTGTTCATCTTTATGATGTTATTTTAAGTACTTTCCATTTATATTTTCTAAATTATAGTGACCTATTTGCAAATAATCAATGTCATTTTACAAACTTTGAATCTTTTAGTAATCATTATTTTTACTAGTGTCGATAGGTATATTGTGATAATATTGATTGTCTCAGTTTGTCTAACAAGTCAAAAATAACATTTGCAAAGAATTTTAACTTGATCCTTTTCTGTTATCTGTCTATCCCATGTGGGGGAGGGTTGGGCGGGACTCTGTATGGCTTCATTATTTTCCTCATCTCTCATACACTATATCCAAAGTCCACAACTTAAAGGGGGTGAGGTTTATTTTGACTCATGGTTTCACTCCATGGTCACTGGCTCTGGAGATGAAACTAGACGCTTGTCATGGCAACCAGGAAGCAAAGTGAGGAGGGAGATACACGTTCCAGTTGTGCCCCAGTGACCCAGCTCTTCCAACCAGACCCCCCTCCTAACAGTGTGTCCACCTCTGAACGATTCAGTGTGCACTCACTGATGAGCACAATGCTCCCATGACCCCATTACCCCCTGATGCCCCATCTCTGTACACACGAGCCTTTTAGGGGATATTCTCTACCTATACTTTAAAATATATAATTTAGATGTTTTCTTTGTCGTTAGAGTTAAGAGACAACAATTTCTTGCACTCTTTTTTTGGCTGTGTGTCATTCATTTTTATTTCAATTACATTATGGTCAGAAGTATTATTTGTATTATTTTATTTTGAAATTTATGGAGAATTTGTGGTACTTGATACAGAGCTGTTTTAGTAAATGTTCTTGGGGATGCTGAAAGGGGTTCTGTTCCTTCTTTTCACATTCACTATGTAGGCCTCCTGCATTCTTATTTTGTTCATTTGATCTGAGGTACTGAAAAAGTATTTAGCAGTGTGTTAAAAATTATTTCCTCTTTTATTTCTTGATGTTCTTTCATATGAATATTTATTGTATATTATTTGGTGTAAAGATAATTTAAACTTTAGAATTAATTTTGGATAATACTCTTGAGCCATATAAACTGCCATATTTATCACTTTTAATGCTCCATTTCTTAAACTTAATCTTCTCAAATGGAAATATTAAAGCCCAGGCCTATTTCTTTTTTTGTTGTTATCTTCTATGGCTACGCTCAAATTTTATCACTTTCACTTTAGACTTTATATGTATTTTGTGATACATTTAGAGTCTTTTTCATTTTCAAGATGTTTCCCTGATTTATACTTATTGATTGAAGTATATTAAACCCAGAGACTTCATTTATATAATTTTTTATGTGTCTGTCACCCTTTTTTGTTTAAAAAGGTTTTATTCATTGTGATCAAAGAAAAGGGCAATCTCAGTGTCAACTTGTCACCTAATCATCAAATTAATATACAGAATTAATTAGTAAAGACTCCGACAAGACAGCTTGAAATTACCTCTCTTCTATTTCCTGGGACTGCATGTTGAAAGAATAAACAATCTGCCAATTAGCCAACACTGGTACATGGCCATAACAAATCAAGACTAGGGCAATGAACCTGATGATATCCCAACATTTCCAAATATAACTAGAACACAGCACAGCTGTAGGCATCACATTAGGGAGAAACAAGAAACAAGGAGGGACCAGTATTGACATTAGAAACTTACACTGGTTCAGCATGAAACGAACTCCTGTAGTGTGAACGTGTGTGCCAGACTTAGCAGCTAACCTGCAGCCATGGAATCAAATGTCCCTAAACCTGTGTTGAACATAAAATTCAAAGTTTGTATTACCCAGAAAATCTTTTTAAAAAGTCTTTTCCTGTAAGAAATATATTTTTATCTCTGTGCTTTTGACTTCTCCGGAGGTTTATTTTGGTCAGTGCATTTGTTTTCGTCGTTCTTACTCAAAGCCTGCCAGTCTATTCTGAAATGAGTACAGCATTAGGAATATGCTTTTGGGAGCTCAGGATGTGACACTGATGGGACGGCCAAGCACATGGTCAGTTGACAACTGATGGTGAATTTATACATCTTTATCCAGTTAGGATGTTACTTTTCTCATGAATCATAAGTAGCAAGACATGTAGGCTCAGTGATCTCAGTAGAAGTGTGATATAATGCATAATTTTTAAGGTGAATTTGACAGCAGTAAGGGGTGTGCAGATTAAGAAAAATGTAAACATTCTCAAGGAAATGGAGAAAGAATAGTTCTTCAAATAGTTATAATATATTCTATAATCTAGAAAAAATTACAAAAGAAAATTACAAAAGGAAGTTTGAGAGCATACATCAGCAAGAAGTTATCAAACATTTTATACATTTGATAGAACACTTAAATTTTACTTCAAATAAAAACATAATTTGCATAAATATTTATTTTGCTGATACAATTTATATTTTACTTTTATGTTATAAACTATTAGAATAATGATTGATGAAAGATTGAAGTTTGAAAACTACAGCTATAGGAGTACATTTATAAAAATACTTTAATTTTAAATTATGGAAATAAATGAAACAAATACATTAAACAGTAATGAGATGTAACTTTCCTCATTTTGGACAGGGGGTAAAAATTGAATACTATAAATTTTTAATGTATATTTAAAATGTATGTTTTCAGTACAATCAATATAAAACTGGCTTCTCAGTAGAAATAGTATTAAAGATAGTGGAGGTAAGTATTTGTGACATAAAACACAAAAAGCAGTTTAGATATACCTTGTTCAGTGTGAATAGCATCCTTGTCATTTTAGTATAAAAGCACACTCATGAGGCACATTAAAATGTTTAGTGTGTGTTTAAAGCATGCATTTAATATGAAGAATCAGTACTATTATAGGTTGTTTTGATTATAATCACGAAATAACACAAACCTTAGAGTGTAATGACATTTCTTTATATCACTTATATACATGCAAGTAATCAAAAAACCCAGCTGTACAATTTAATTGTTCTTTCCTTTTTTTTTTTTTTTTTGTACCAAGGGTAGAACTCGGGTCCTTGAGCTTAGGAGGCAGGCAGCAGAACCACTGAGCTACACACCCGGACCTGTTCTTTCAGGTTTTTAATTTTTTTCCTTTGTGTTACTGGGGATTGAACCCAGGACCTTCACACTGAGCTACACCTCCAGCTTCTTTACTTTTTTTTTCCCCCAGTACTGTGGATCATACTCAGGACCTTGCACTTGCCGGGCAAGCCCTGGCACCACTGAACTAGGTCCCTGGCCCTTTTTTTTTTTCATTTTGATATGGTTTTCCTAAGTTTTTGTTTGTTTTGTTTTGTTTTTTGGGTACCAAGGATCAAACTCAGGTCCTTGCACTTTCGAGGCAGGCGGCAGAACCACTGAGCTAAATTCCCGGCCCTAAGTTTTTGTTTGTTTGTTTTTTACCAGAGATCGAACTCAGGACCTTGTGAGGCAGGCAGCGCAACCACTGAGCTAAATCCCTGGCTCCCTAAGTTTATAAATTCCTGTGGCTGAACATGAATTTAAGACCCTCACATTTCCCAGAGTGCTGCGATTATAGAGGTGTGCTACCACGTCCAGGTGTTTTCCTATTTTTATTGTTAATATTTTTCAGATTATATTTATTATATTGTAGTTTTATTCTTTAGAATCTAATGATATAGTAGGGTGTTGCATTAAGTAAATCCTTTTCTGGTAATTTTTACTTTGTACTGAGATGTAACTTAACCATGTAATGTGTCATTTACAGAATTCACCTACTTCAAGTATATTGTTCAGCGATTTCCTAGTAAATTTATAGTTTTTGTTTTGTTTTGTTTTCTTTTCTTTTTGGTACCAGGGATTGAACTCTGGATCTTGAGCTTGTGAGGCAGGCAGTGGAACCATTGAGCTAAATACTCGGCCCATAAATTTTGCTTCACAAATATCACCATAAGCCAGTTTTGAAATACTTCAGTTAACAACAAAAAAATTCCCGTATGTCTAGTCGCCCTCAATCCCACCCACAGTTCCAGCCCAGCTCTAATTTCCTCCTGTATAGTTGTCTTCTTTGCGCATTTCATAAAAATGGAATGAGGCATTTAAAAGCTAGTTTTTTTCACTTAGCTTGTGTCATGTCATAGCATGTATAAGTAGTGTCTTTCTATTATTGTGTCTCAGTTCATTGCATGAATATGCCACATTTTATTTATACATTCACCAGTTGATGGACATTTGGATCTTTCCTAGCTGTTGGATATTACAAATAATGCTCTACAAATGTGCGCATAACAAAGTTTAAATCCTCTTGAGTATATACTTCAGAGTAAATTGCTGAGTCCTATGATAATGTTTGTTTAATCTTCCAAGAAACTGTCAAACTTTTCCAAAGTGAGTGTATTATCTATCTTTCAATCAATGATGTATGAGGTTCTAGTTTTTCCTTATCCTCACCATCCACTTGTATTTTCAGTCTTCTTTTACTTGAAACATTCTGTGGTATCTTGCTGCATTTTCATTTTCATTTTTATAAAGGAGTACATTTTCATTTACATATTTCAGCTGGTCCAGTATTCTACGTGTCACTTGGGAGGTGCATCTGCAGTTTAGCCAGTTCTGACTCCTGTGTCACTAGAACTGCTGCTTTGGGCCCATGGTTTGTAAAACTATTGCTATCCATAGAGTTGGGGGTAGGGACAAAAAGGCAAGGGACTCGCTGTTTTTATCTGAAGCTCTAGCAATTTCCCCAGAATAAATATTTTGAAGTTTGTTATGTATTTTTAAAATCAATTTCAACATCTTGAATATCTATTTTGACAATTTTGTGTGTGTGTGTTTGTGTGTGTGTGTGTGTGTGTGTGTGTGTGTGTTGTGAGTGTGGGTAGGGAATCCTGCCATCTTCTTCACCACCACAGTCAAAAGCCTCACCATTGGTAATTAATTTTTATATGTTTTAGTTAAAGTGTCTGTGATGGATTGAAGATTTTTTTTTAAATGAAGAAAGAGAAGCTTCTTCACATACAGGCCTTGAGTCACACTGCTTCCATTAATCATGAAAAGTGTTTAACAAACTACTTATTTACTCTCTACTGTGATTATTTGCATAGTTGACTATTTTAACTATTATTTTTTCTCACTTTCCATTCATATTTGATTTTAGTAAGGTATATTATTTCCTGGAATTTAATTTTATCTTTGAAAATTAATACACCCTCATTTTATTACAACTTTATCAAATTTAAATGTTAATTTAAAGCCCAGCAATTAGGAATAACAAAAACAAGCTTACTCAAACTTTCATCTCTAAGCTGTATTTTTAAAATTTTGTTAATTTTAAAATTTCTGTATCATCAACATTTGTAACATTCAAAAATCTCTTCTGTAATCCTAATCATTGGTTTTAACATGGAACACAAAGTATTAGCTGATAAAAACATTAAGCTCTTCCATAAAATGAACTCATAAAAAATGGTTGTCTAAATCTTTGAACACATTCATATATATATCTGTTATATACATATGAAAGTGTCCAAATTTCAGGGCCATGGTTTCTGTCCTTTAGGCATTTTATAGACATTTTTTCTTCTAGCATTGAGGGTCACTCAAGAATAAAAAGTTGTAATAACTTTACTTTCTTTTTGGGTATTTTGATCTTGGTATTTGAGTTTCCAATAACTTTAGTAGACTACATCTCAATGATAATCACTCTGTGTCCATCTTTTATGTGGCACTTTTAATCTGTAGAGATTTTCTTACTATACTTTACATGTTATCTTCACACATTTGTTTTTGTACTATTATTCACTTTTATTTGAGAAAACAAATATGAATATAACAGATCATTTCTCCTTATATTCTTTAACATTTCTTTTGTTATCATTTTCATTGCTCTTTTTTCCATTTTAGTTTATTTAACTTTTCAAATCTTATGTTTTTCTCACCTTCATTCTGTTTGTAGTGGTATCTGTTCCTTTTTGAGCCTCTTCAACTGTATCTCATTTCTGTGACTTTATTAATTTTTTTAACTTTTGAATTTGTAGATTTTAATTTAAACTTACACTGGCTAATTGATTAACCTGTTGATCAATTGTGGTGCTGGAGATAAACCTAGAGAGTTCCACGTGCTGGACAATCATGCTGTCATTGAGCCTGAATTTTATAGTTTAAAATAATTCAGTGGCCTGGGTTTGATCTTTAGAACTGGAAAGTAGAAACAAAAACAAAGCAAGAAAGAATACAGTAGTGCTAAGCACTACTTCTAGATCAACTCTGGTTTGAGTGCTTCACAGCTTTCAGAAGCTGCTCCAGTGATCAAATGAGCTGCAAAACTCTGATGGAAATGTCTCTGACACACACACTCTCTAACAGGCTCACTCTAACCCTGTTTGCACCATGGAATCATAGACACTGTAGGACACAGGCAAACATTTCTTATAACTGGACTTAATGAAGTCTTACTGGATAGGATCCAACATGAATGTACTTGAAACAAATCCTCTTCTCTTAGGCATTAATGTTCTGCTAGTTGGTAAAATGCTCGTGCTTGAATTTGAAAGAACCTGAAGAAAAGCAAGTATACCCAGGTGCTTGATGAAGCCCGTTACTGAAAACTTGGTGTCCACTTGGGCTAGCAGGACTTCAAGGATCCAGAGTACAATTTCCCTTCATTGGTAGTACCTGCTGGAATGTGAGCAGTGTTTTGTAAAGATTCGTAAAAAATTTCATTATATTCATATTTACAATGCCACTTTTCCTTGAAAGAAATATGAAAAACAGTCTGGACTCAGGGAAGACTTTCTTGATAGGTTAGATCACAGCTGTATTTAGAAAAATCTTCTACAGCTGCTTTCAGCAAGGGGCAATCTCTGGGCCTTTTTCACTATATTGAAATAGGTTACAAACATAATATTCAGAGTCTTTCAGCTTTGATACGTTATTTGTGAGAGGGATATTTTATTTACGACAGTGTTGTGAGGTTAAAATGAGGTAATGCCACAAGCAGTTCATATAGGTCTTCATAACCACTCAAGCAGTTCTTTGTGTGCTTTTAAGGAAGTTGCATTACTTTTCTTCAGCTTTCTTTGCTTCCAGTTTTGACGTGTTATTATTGCCTACTGATGAGCTGTCTTGAGAAGCAAAGATTGCCATAGCATAGAGGTCAGATAGGACAGCATATATTTTCTATCTCTAAAATATGTGAAATCTGCTTAAGGCTCCAAAGTTATAGAAGGCCTGGATTCTGAAGTAGTGGTTATAAAAATACTTCTTTCTGGATCTGATTATGTGGCAGTTCCAAGATTGCAATATGTATTTTCTCCTGTAGGTTCCTCTTTCTCTCTTAATCAAATGTTCATCTAAAGCCAGCTTCAAAGTGGGATCTTCAGTGATCTTTGGCTCCTACATCTATCTTTGATATGAATCAATGAATCAGTTCCTTCTCTCATACAGTTTGCAGATTTCCTGTTATTGTTTTTCCATACTGACTCTAACCACTTAGGTTTTCTTTCCTTGATGTAAACTGACTCACATCACCTCAAATCAGCAGGGAATCATGTCCCAGAAAGTTCACCAGGACAAGGGTAACCCAGGAATGCCTGGGATGACACACACATGCCCAAGTAGTGAAACTTCCCAAATGTCCTTGACCCTTGCCCATCTTCCACAGCAGAAAATCTTTTTCTACTTTTTAATTTAGCTTTCCAAATTTAAATTTCTTTTTTTTTTCCTCATTGAATTTATTGGTACATTTTAGGTGTACAGGAAATGAAATTTAAATTTGGAAATAAAAAAATCCGAATTTAAATTTCATTTCCAACTACTGCCTTTCATAGGACCCCTGAGCAATTACATCTTTGACTTTACGCTTTGTAGAGACTAGGATTCAATTTCAACTTGATTGGCTTTGGGACCTACTCTGAGGATTGATGGAAAATACTTCAAAGTATATCTAGGTGTCATGGAGGCATGGCCTTGTGTTCTGTGTCTGGTCCCTCACCATGTCTGCTCTGGCACTGTTCTTTTTCTCTGAAGCCATGAACTGGGCAACTTTGATCTGTCCCACTCTTCTGCCATGAGATTCTACTTTGGAACCAATTGACCACCAACTGAAACCTCTGAGCCTTGAGCCAAGTAAAACCTCTTTTCTTTTAAGTTCTAGGTGTTGGGTATTTTGTTTCAAGGATGGAAAAGCTGAATAATACATTTGTTATGGTAAAGACAATCAATTTCTTGAGTTTTATATATTTGGGAAGATAAAATAGGACAAAATTTTCTTCTCTGATGAAAATTTTCTGGTGAGAATTCTTTTTTGCTTGTTTCTCTTGCTGTTTGCCCCCTTGTTGCAGTATTTTTTAGATAGAACATTTATGCATTTCTCAGGGAATTATTAAAATTACCAAGTGATGATAATAATAACAATAATGAAAGGTAGACAGGAGGGTGATCATGGGTTACACTAGACTATCAGAAGCTCTTTTAGGGTTTAGAGTTGAAGAAGAGAGGTCAGTCACTTAGTCTTTATTTTATTACTGTCCCCTGAGATTCACACAGCTGCTTTATCCACAGTAGGAATTCTGTCTCCTTTGCTATGTTATGATCATTTGAGAAGCAGATAAAACCCACCCAAAATTTGGTTCCGATGTTGGGGCTGGTGATGTCATTCATACAAAGAGATGGTGTGAAAATAGATTATTAATTACATAATTGAAGGCCCGAGGAAGTAGAACTTGAGAAAGCAAAGGAAATAGACTGGTCTGAACTTTGTTACAGTTTGATGGCCAGTCCAGGATTTGGTGGATTAACTTTCCTGCCAGTGCCAAAGGAAGGAACAATGGGATTTCCGATTAGTATTTAAAGATGTAGGGAACAGAGGGAAGAGGGATGGTTGAGGTTTTAAAGTTTTTGACAGTTACCAAATATGTGGAGCTGGGAATTTAGCTCAGTGGTGCCCCTGTCTGCCCTGCAAGCACAAGATCCTGAGTTTAAACCCTGGTATGAAAAAGAAAGATGGGGAGAGAGGGGGAGGAGACAGAAGGAGGGAGGGTGGGAGGGAGGGAGAGACAGAGAGAGAAAGAAAGAAACAAGAGAGAAAGAAAGAAAGAGAAAATTCCAGTATTGGGCGAAATTTGTTTGCTTTGAGTAATTCCTTAGTGTTTTTGAAAATAAGGGCAAGATTAAAGGGAAATTTGAGACTTCTCCAAGAAAAATAAAACGTATTAATACTTTTGTTCACAAAGTTGATTGGACTGACCACATAGTGTAGGAATAGCATAACTTATTTACATTTTTAGAAGAACACTATATTTGATATATGAGGAATGGGCTGTAAAATATGAATAATGCAAGGAACAAAAGTTACTTGGACTAAGGTGGTATCAATTGAAATATCAAAAAGGCAATGTATGATATATTTTATTGGATTTTTATTATTTGTTTATATTGGCTTAACTCTGAAAATTTCTTATTATCCTCAGTTATTAGATGAGAAAACTGAACCTCAAAGAAACTGTAAGACTTTCCTAAAATGTTTTAACAAATGATTATGTTGAATTTTAATGTCAAATCTCTCAGATTATAAATTTTGATCCATTTAGTTTTAGTTTTAGTTTGGGTCATTAATAGCTTGCTATTTAAAAGAGCGAGAATAGGGTCAGCGATTTAGCTCAGTGGTTCTGCACCTGCCTTATAAGTACAAAGTCCTGAGTTCAAGCCCTGGTACAAAAAAAAAAAAAAAAAAGAGGAAATAAAAAAATATCTGTTCCTGAAAGAGGGAGATGTAAAGAAAAATCATCCAGAGCAACGTTGTATAAAGTTTGAATCAGCAAAGTATATTTCACTCAATCTCTTTGCATGTGTGTGTTTTTTATAAATAAGTGCCTTTTCCTTTATGTCAATATTTCAGTTATATCTACAATTTCAGTATAAGTAGTTTCCTGTGTCCTCAAAGATGATTAAGGAACTCAACAGATGAAAAAATAATCATGAATTCAAGGTAATAATATATGTGTTTTAAATAAAGAAGAATTAAATTTATGTATCACAACAGAAAATCAAATACCAGGAAGTGTTTCTTTAGTATAATCAATATGATATTGATATTTCCTGTATAAATCAGTATAAATCAGTACATCACGTGAAAGCCAAAGACTTTTCAAGAAGAGAATATCTGGAGACCTATGAAGGGGGAAGGCTAACTGGCCGTGGAGTTTTAAACAGTGATGTTCCCTACCGTGAGAGAACTGGGGTATGTCTGAGTGAGAGTAAAATGCACAGTAGTGAAATATTACTTTACGGTAGCACATCCTGCTTCAACTTCAAACCCCACCGCTATATATTTTCATTTATGAAAGCACTATGTAATAGTGCACTCAAGATTCAATTTGAACTCCATATTGAGGGAAATTTATTATTTTTTCTTCTTTTTATTGAGTTTATTGGTACAATCTAGGTCTACAATACAGTTACATTTGTTACTGGGATCCTGTACCTTCACATGACAGGTCTTGGTTCTCATTTTTCCCCTTGTCCAGCCCTCCCTTCACCCCCTCCTCCCCTCCCCATTTACAAACACTTTATTTCCATTTTTTCATTTTCTCATATTTTTTCTTTTCAATTGAGGCAAATTTAAATGAGAGATGAATTTAAAATCTCAGGAATTCTTACAAAAGGGACTAGTAGTGAACATTGACTTTATTTAAGTGTAGACAACTGTGGGAAAGATGATTACAAACCAGGATGCAATTCCAAAAGATTTGACAATCATATAGCTTAAGTGATATAAATAGGACATGCATGTAAATACTGAATACTTTCTCTAGTGTGAGAAACTGAAAGTAAATAAGGTTTTCTCATATTTTTTCTTTTCAATTGAGGCAAATTTAAATGAGAGATGAATTTAAAATCTCAGGAATTCTTACAAAAGGGACTAGTAGTGAACATTGACTTTATTTAAGTGTAGACAACTGTGGGAAAGATGATTACAAACCAGGATGCAATTCCAAAAGATTTGACAATCATATAGCTTAAGTGATATAAATAGGACATGCATGTAAATACTGAATACTTTCTCTAGTGTGAGAAACTGAAAGTGTAAATAAGGACTAAAAGGTATGAAAGATAATGTGAAATAGGAAAAAAAGGGACAAAGAGGAAGGAGAAACTGGAGGGGTAGGGGAAAGGAAAGAAGGGAATGGAGTTAATATGAGACATTGAAAAATAATGGAAATAAATTCTTTGTAGATAAGGAGGGAGGGGTTGAAGGGAGGGTAGGGGAATGGGGAAAAATAAGAACTGAGATTGACATGTAATGGTACAAATTTCCAACAATCACTGTCATTATAGTGTATGCATTAAATGTACCAATAAAATTAATTTGTGGTTCTTGTTGTTTTTGTAAGACAGGTTCTCACTATGTAGTTGAGATTGACCTGGAATAGTCCAGGCTCGAACTCATGGTGATCTTCCTGCCTCAGCCTCCTGAGTACTGGGATTACAGCATGCCCAGCCCAATAAAATAAATTTTAAAAAATCAGGAGATAGAAATTTTTTGCTGCCAAGGAGATGATATCATTATCTGATATTTTGTGAAAGACTCGACTGATTTTATTCATATTTGAAATATTTGATATAAACAGATCATCCTCTTAATTCATATATCTCTTTTACATTAAGAGAGTTTTTTAGGTGACAGTGCATCTTATGAAATTCAGTTTTGTTTTAAAATCTCCTTTCGCTCAAGTCAAATAAAATTACAAAATTTTAATTTTAAAATAATTTATATAATATTTACATTACTTTATGTTTGCATTTATCTGCATACCTACTTTTCTGAAATATTAATAATTTTTATGTGTGCATCTGTGCATGCAGTTTACAATAATACCTGATTTCATGAATACTTCTGTTTGAGAACTGTAGATCTGTTAAGAAACAACTGTAGCCATCTTTTCCACAGAGTTCCAATGTGGTCATCTTCCCCAGAATGGTGGAAGTAATTAAGTTCATGAACCAAGATACCACTGTACCTTGTAGGATTTAGATATTATGTCATCTTTGTAATCTCTATATAGATTGATTCTTTATAGTGAACTATAGTATTTTTCCAAAAATATTATCTTGTAAGGTAGGCTTTGAAAGTTAAAAAATTGAAAACTTATTTTTAATGATTGCATTGTTATATTCAATCCAATTGAGCCATATTTTATTCAACCATTAGGCCCCCATGGTATACAATTTATGTTATTTACATTTTTATGTGCTCATTCATTCAGGAATCCTTCCAGTATAGTTTGGAAAAGTCATTGTAGTAGTCAGCTGACCATAGCAAGCCCATGAACTGAAGAGTTTAAAAACAAACATTCAAATTGTACATTTGATATCGTGAAATAGGAAGAAATGGGCTAAAGGAGTAGGGGAAGTGGGAAGGGTAGGGGAAAGGAAAGAAGGGAAAAGAAAAAATATGAGAAAAGGAAAAAAATGGAAACAAAGTCTTTGTAAATAGAGAAGGGTGAAGGGAGGGCAGGGGTATGGGGAAAAAATAAGAACCAAGATGCATCATGTAAAGGTACCAGATCCCAATGATAAACGTAGCTGTACTGTATGCCTAAAAAGTACCAATACACTCAATTTAAAAAACCCCAGAAGAACCAAATTACATGTTTTTGATGAGAAGTTTCCAGGTTAGCTCTGACTTGCTGAGGTTGACTATAGAATGGAGGTAGGATGCAATTCTACTCCAGGTGTTTCTCTTTTTGTGGTTTCCAGTGCACATTCTCCTCGTAGTAAAATGGCAGAATGCAAGAGAAAGACAGCAAATGAAATCAGAGAAATGCTTCTCAAAGCTTTGGCTCAGAAAATATCATGTTTCATTAGTCTGAACAATTCACAACACCAAACCCAACCTTTATAGAGTAGGGGAATAAATTTGCACTAAAGGGAAGGGTAATAAATATTTATTTTAAAAATTATACCCATAATAGCCATGACTCAAACATCCAAACCAACAAATGCATGACTACAGCACAGTGTTGTCTATCCTTGGGAGAAGAAAGTGTTCTCTGGATCCTACATCTGACTGAAAATAAGCAGGATTTCATTGGGCACCTAGGGAAAGGAAATAGTAAAATGTTTGCCAAATGAAATGCTACCCATAAAAGACTTCATGTATGGAAAGGAGAATAACATGTTAGAAGGCCATCCTGTAGTGTGTCTACATCATAAAAAAGAAGAAAAAAGTGACAATTTTAATTTAAGTAAACTTCCTAAAAAATATCAGTCCTCAGAAAGCCAGTTTGTTACAAATTCCTTAAAAAGAACTTTGCCAAAGATCAATATTTGCAATAAACAAGTCACAGTTTTTAAAATTTCAAGCAGATTTATAGCAGTTTACATTACATGATAGCTTCTCCAAGTGTTGAGGGTGTTTGTGACACTTTACACTTACTTATACTTTTAATTTATCACTGCTTCTGCACTTTGATTACTTGACTTTGGAAAATGAAAATACCTTACAACTTTTAGCAGTTACATCATTCTTTTGTATATTAATTAAGGTATTTGTCTGTAAAATATTTTCTCTCATAGTAATTCATAATCAAATCTTCCTCTTAAATGCATTTTAGTTCGTAGATATCTTCACTTACTTGATTAAATGAATATTTGCATTTATTTTGTATAAATGCTGTATCTGAAGTGTGAAGTACATTCAGTAGATACACTCATTTGATAATCTATGACGAAGTGATGAGAAGGAAACAAAAATAAAACACAACTAAAACTTTGAAAAAAATAATAAATGACAATTCACTTTATTCAAAGAAGAGAAATTCATATAGCTTCACAAATAATAGAAACACATTTTAAATTTGAGGAGGTGCATGTGTGTGTGTGTGTGTGTGTGTGTGTGTGTGTGTGTGTGTGATGCATGGTTAGCAGTATGTATCAGATACTAATAGACTTTTGTTTGTACATGAATTTCTAGACTATTTTCGCATTCACCTTTTACTAGGTTCATTAGGGCTCCTTGTTCATTTGTTATCAAAAGGTCTGAAGGAATCACATTTTTTTTTACCCTCTTCTCCCAGTCAGCAGTTTGTGGCTTATTATTTAAAAAAAGAAATTCACACTTTCTCAGGACTGATGCCTCTCCAGGTCTTTTTGCTGTGTATTGGAACTTCTCTTGGCTGTTTCTGGGGTCTTGCGGAGAGGGCCAACCCAGGAATTAATTTCTTTGTTCCCCAAGTTATATTCTGCTGTTTTAGCCAGGACTTCTAGCCAGCTTATAAAATTCTATTTCTTTAGATGTAAGGTATAGTTTTTTACTGTATTTTATTCATCATTCTGTTTTCCTTCTACTCAAGAGCACTCCTTTTTTTTAAGATCAGTCCTTCTGAAAAGGGTGATTAGGTCCTAAGATAACAAGGAGAAAGTTATAGAAAAATACTGTGAATTGGCATTTAATAATGTATTTCATATCTTACGTATGTATTTGAAAAGATTTTTTAATATTTCTAACCTGAATATCCATATTAAAAAATTTCTTTTATTAATTAATTGTATTGGTATATTTAAGGAATACAATGTAATAACATTCATCACTGGAAATTTGCACCTTTACACAATCCATCTTGGTTCTTATTTTTTGCCCATTCCCCCGCCCTCCCTTCAACCCCTCCACCCCTCCCTATCTACAAAGACTTTGTTTCCATTTTTTCTTTTTCTCAAGTTAATTCCATTCCCATCTTTCTTTTCCCCACCCTTTCCACTTCCCCTTCCCCTGTGCACCCTTTCTTCCTATTTCACCATATCTATTCTATCTTTTAGTACATATTCAAAAAATTTAACATGAGGAATTTTATGGATATTTATAACATGATAATCTGTTGACAACATTTGCTGCAACAGAACAACTTCTCAATCTTGTGTTTTTTCTACTAGAACATCCTGTCCAGTTAGTCACAGCTGTGCATGCACACATCTACATATGTTGCAGACATTTTTAATGTTCAGTATTTAGGGTAAGTCAGTCAGTGTGCTTGGTAAGGTCTGCATTGTTAAAGATTCATGCCTCTCTCTCGCTGGTTTTTGAGGCAGGATTTCACTATTTCATCAACCTCATCTCAAACTCGAACTGAAATGATGCTGACCCTCAGCCTCCAGAATAGACGGGATTACAGGTGTGCTCTATGCAACCAGCTTATGCATCTCTCTTAAGATGCAGGCTCTTTAGCCTTTCTAGTTCTACAAATGAATTGGTAAAATTGAGGGCTTCGCTGTTTGAATTACTATTCGTTTCATTCCCAGTCAAATGTTTCCCTTCAACAACGGTTTGAAATGTGGTTTGTTTTCTTTTTGTTTACATTTTGTTGACTTTGCTAAAGTGTTTTTGGAAGACCATGAATGGTAACGTCGCTTAGTCGTTCTTTCTTTCCAATTAGTTGTAATCATTCTTTCTTTAATTAAATCTCCACAAGCCACAAATGATTGAGTTTCTCTGAGTTACTGAATTTGTCTCTCTTGTCTACTCAGAGATCACTTTTTAAAATTACAGAGCAGGTTATGTTTCTCTCTACATTTTCCTTTCTTTACTGTAGTTTATTTTATAAAACCAATATAGAATATGAAGAATTCTACAACCCTAACATTGTACTATAATTTCCTCTTTTATACAGAAATATGGATCTGTGATGCATTTTTATATTTATTTCTTTCCTATAATGATTTTTCCAAAGGATCTGTGTGTTTCAAAAACTTGCATAAAAATTTCTTACTCACATCTCAATTTTTGTGCTGTTTGTGCTTCTTTTGATTATAGTGCATGTATATTCAGTTTTTAATTAGAATTTATGACAAGATAAACTTCAAAGCCAATATTTTCCTTGTATATATAATATAAAGTTTTATCAGTTTTATTATACCCCTTTCAAGTTTAATTTTACTTGATTGTTAAATTTCTCCATGTAAATTCTTCTTAAACTGTACTGTGCTTTAAGAGTACTGCTGTAATCAGTTTCATTTCCTATAGTTTTTGATACTAAACCATATTTGAGTGCTTTCATATAATGATTTAGTGTCTTTACAGTTGTTAGACTGCATTTCACCTTTTATAATTTTTTGTTTAAAACTATTAGGCATTCTAAAGAATTGTCCTCTTTTATTCAGATATTTTTCCTTTCAGTTGTCATATGCCTAATCCAGTTACATACATTTATAATGATGCATTTTTACAAAGAATAATATCTCAGTCACTATAAAGGTTGGGTATTTCATTAACTAGCTACAAGATTTTTTAAAGATTATTTCTTATGTGAGTGATATTTAAACATATACATTACATGAAATTCTTTCTGTGTACAACAGTTTTGCATCTATCGTGGGGAGTTTGTACATGTATATTATACATCATAATTATTTTTAAGTCCCTTCTATTCTCATCCTCCTCCCTTTATCACTTGGACCCATCTCTCTGCTTCATGCTACGTAACTTTGCTTTTTAATTTATCTACATTTTTGGCTTCTCACGTAGGAGAAAACATGCAGTGTTTAAGCTTGCATGTCTGGTTTCATTTCAAAAGCATTAAAGACATCTTGTTAAGGAAATATATGCATATCTGTGTTTATGGCAGCACAATTTACAATCTTTCTTTCAATATTTTTATAGTTCTATATATTTGTGCTGCAGTCTATGCAATTTTAAAGATCTATTTCATAGTTTAATCATTTTCTTTTTAGTTCTATCTAATCTGATATGTATCCATTAAAATTATTTTAATTAAACAATTTTGAATTAATAAACTGCATTTTTATTTTTGGTTTACAGAAAAGTTTCTTGGGAAGTCCTGACTTCCCATATATTATCTCTTCCCTGCCCACAGTGTCCTGTTATTAATACTTTGCACTGGAGAGCAATTTGTTATAATGGATGAATCAATACTGGTACATTATTATTCACTGCAACTCATATTTTATATTAGGATTTTTTTCTTTCATATGTACAGGTCTATGAGTTTTAACAAATGTATAATGTTTTCTGTCCACTGCTATGAAATTATTCAGAATAAATTCACTGCCTTAAAAGTCACTTCTAAACCTATCCATTTCTTTCCATTGCTTACTTCTTTCTAAATCCTTGGCAGTTATTGGTCACTCTACTGTATCTATTTACCATTTCCAGAATGCCATTAGCTTGAATAATGCTAGGTCAGACATTAACTGCCCTCTTGAATTTAGTAATACTTATGTAAAGTTCCCCCCTTGTGTATTCATATCTTGATAGCTGATCTCTTTTTGTCACTAAATAATTCAGTTTCCATTGTATGGATGTACTACTATTTGATTATTCATTTACTTTTTGAAGGACATCTTTAGTGCTTCCAAGTTTTGGCCATAATAAATAAAGCTGCTGCATGATAATATTTGTGAGCAGGTTTTTCTATGATAAGTATTGAGTAAATACCAAGTAGCATGATTATTGGGTTATATGGCAAGACAATATTTAACATAGTTAAAAAACTGCTAAATTGTCTCACATGTTAGCTATACCATTTTTTCATCTCATCAGCAGTGAATGAGATTTCCTGTTGATCTACATCCTCACTTGGTATTGGTGCTTTGGATTTTAGCTATTCTACCAGGCATCTAGTGGTATCTTATTGTTGTTTTAGTTTGAAATTCTTTGATCTCACAATTTTGAGTTATTTCATATGCTCAACTGCCATCTGTATATCTTAACAAGGTGTTTGTTTAGATTTTTTGATCAGTTTTTAATTGGTTTGTTTTCTTTTTGATTCTTAAAGATTCTTTGTGTAGTTTAGATAGAAATCTTTTATAATGTAATATTTTGCAAATTTTTTCAGGTCTCTAATTGGTATTAATTGTACTTTTCAGTGACTGTCCTTTAGTTGAAGTTTTTAATTTTAATAAAGCCAAAATTATCAACTTTTCTTTACTGCATCATGTTTTTGGTATTCTACCAAAATCTCATTGACGAACTCAAGGTCTCTATCATGCTATTTTCCAAAACTTTTTTTTTCTTTCCTCATTGAGTTTATTGGTTTATTAGGTATTGGTTTATTGAGTTTATTAGGTATACAGTACAGTTACATTCATCATTGGGAACTTGTACCTTTACATGACAGATCTTGGTTCTCATTTTCCCCCATACCTTGCCCTCCCTTCACCCCCTCCTCCCTTTGCTATTTACAAAACTTTATTTCCATTTTTTCATTTTCTCATGTTTTTTTCTTTTCCCTTATTTCCTTTTCCCTACCCTTCCCACTTCCCCTACACATTTAGCTCTTTTCTTCCTATTTCACATTGTCAATTATACCATTAGGATCTTATTTACAGTTACAGTTTTTTACACCAGACAAACTATGTGGTATTTACACGTCTGACTTATTTTACTTAAGAGTATGGCCTCAATATCCAAAACTCTTTAATATTACAGTTTACATTTTCATCATGACCTGTTTTGAGTTCATTTTGTGAGGATTACAAGTTTAGTGTCATTTCTTTTGTACATAGATGTGCATTCATTACAGCACTACTTGTGGGAAAGACTATTTTTCAATCAAGTTTAAATTGAATTATGTCAGTCTTCTCATTAACTTCTCCTCCTCATCATCCTCATTCTCCTTTTACCTTCCTCCTCCTTCCTCTCCCACACCCTCTCGCCTTCGTCCTCCTCCTCAAGTGTTGTGTTGGATATTGTAGTTCTTTTAATCTTCCATGCAAAACTCAGAATCATTTTTTTATACCCATATCTATTGAGCATGTTGGCTATTTACTTCAAATGATTTCATGTACAGAGAAAGATAAAGATATTATAAAGCCCTATCTTTGGGAATGGAGTATATGTTTTTTAATCTTCATTATTTGTGTGTGTCTTGTACTTTTTTGTTCATTTATATTACCTGTTTATTTAAATTTTTTTCTTTTTTTGTTTTTTCTCATTGAGTTTATTGGTACTTTTAAAGTATACACAGTAGAGTTACATTTATCATTGGGATCTTATACCTTTACATGAAAGATCTTGGTTCTCATTTTTCCCTGTACCTCTGCCCTACTTTAACCCCCTCTACCATCCCCTATTTACAAAGAATTGTTTCCATTTTTTCCTTTTCTCATACTTTCTCTTGTCCCTTATTAACTTTCCCCTAACCTTCCCACTTCCCCTACACCTGTAGCCCTTTTCTTCCTATTTCACGTTGTCAGTTATACAATTTGGATCATATTTACACTTTTAGCTTTTCACACCAGAGAAACTATTCGGTATTTATATGTGTGACTTATTTATTTCACTTAAGAGTATGGCCTCAATATGCATCCATCTTCTTATGGATGACTCTAGTTTCTCATTCTTTATGGCTGAGTAGTACTCCATTTTATAGAAAAACCACATCTTTATCCAGTTTCCAACTGATGTTGGGCAATTGGGCTGTTTCCAAGTTTTAGCTATTACAAACTGTGCCGCTATAAACTTGGGTGCGCATATATCACTGTGGTATGATTCTTTTAATTCTTTTGGAAAGATACCCAGCAGTGGGATAGCTGGGTCAAATGGAACCTGTAATCCTAGTTCTTTGAGGTATCTCCATATTGATTTCCACAGTGGTGGCACCAGTCTGCACCCTCACCAATAATGGAAAAGGGTTCCTTTTCCCCACAACCCTGCCAACGTTTATTATTGGTCGATTTCTTGATAGCAGCCATTCTTTGTGGGGTGAGGTGGAATCCCAGTGTTATTTTCATCTGTGTCTCTCGAATGACCAATGGTGTTGAACATTTTTTCATATATGTATTTGCACTTTTACTTGTTTGTCTGAAAAATGTCTGTTCATTTCAGATGCCCATTTTTGAATCAGGTCTTTATATTGGGGGTTCTGATTTTTTTGAGTCCTTTTTATATTCTAGATAGTAGTCCTTTGTCTGAGGAGCAGCTGGTAAAAACTTTGTCTCACATTGTATGTCGTCTCTTAGCTCTGTTGTAGGTTTCTTTTGCCAAACAGAAGGTTTTTAATAAGAGGAGATACCCGTTTTTGATTCTTTTTGCTAGTTCCCATGCTACTAAGGATTTGTCCATAAAGTCTTTTCCTGTGCCAATGTCTTTGAGAGTGTTGCCTAACTAATCTTCCAGCAACTATAGTTTCTTTTTTAATATTTCAATCTTTAATCCACTTGGATTTTAGTTTAGTGCATGGTGAAAGATATGGGTCTAGTTTTAATCTTTGACAAGTTGAAATCCAGTTTTTTTCCAGCACTATTTATTAAAGAGGCTATCTTTCCTTCACTGAGAATGATTGGCTTCTTTGCTGAAGATGAGGTAACTGAGTACATCAGGAGTTGTTTCTGTATCTTCCAGTCTATTCCACTGATTCTCAGGTCTTTTTCTTTGCCAGTACCATGTTGTTTTCATCACTATGGCTTTGTAGTATAGTTTCAAGTTGGACATGGAGATATTCCCTGCCATGTCTCTGTTGCCTATAATTGCTTTTGCTATTCTAGGTCTCTTCTGATTCCAAATGAATTTTTGTATTATTTTTTCTAGTTCTGCTAAATGTACTGTTAGAATTTCAATCAGGATTGCATTGAATCTGTATAGCAGTTTTGGCAGTATGACCATTTTCACTATGTTGATTCTTCCTACCCAGGAGCAGGTGATGTCTTTCCATTTTCTTATATCCTCTTCAATATCTTTTTTCAGAATGCTATAGTTTTCAGTGTAGAGGTCTTTTGCTTCTTTCATTAGATTGCTTCCTATTTACTTCATTTTTTATGCTATTGTGAAAGGAATTGTTTGTCAAATTTCTCTCTCAGTGAGTCTTTTATTTGTGTACAAGTATCCAGCAACTCTTTTAAAGTATCAATTAAGTCTAAAAGCCATTTGGCAGAGTTTTTTTTACTCTTCTATGTAGAGTATCATATTGTCAGCAAATAATGACAGTTTAACTTCTTCCTTTCCTATCTTCATTACTTTAATTTCTTTCTCTTGTCTAATTGCTGTGGCTGTTTCCAGAACTATATTGAACAGAAGTGGTGATAGTGAGCTAGTTCTCATTTTAGTTTTGTGAAACCACCTCTTACTGGCATGAAATGCTTCCTCATTATCATTCATTGATTATCATTTATGATATCTGCATTTAGAAGCCTAGCTTTTCACAAATTACCAACTCGAGCTATAATCTGACATCTGCCTTTTGTTTATCCACACTAATAATAGCCTTTCTAGCTCTCTAACACTGTTGATCATGACTTACTAATTTGAGCAATACCTTTAGCAATACTAGCTTCCTTATACAAATCTTTTCTCTGTAAGGTTGTTGAGATGGTGGATTTCTATGTGAGCAAAACTGGTCACAGGAATTCCACTCTCATATTTTTCCACAATTTCCTTCTTTTCAATTGTGGTTGCTTTCTTTACCTTTACTTTTTTCCTTAGCTTGTTTTCTAGCTTTTTTGGGGGCTGTGTTGACAGCAGTAATTTTAGCCATCATATAAAGCACTGACTAAAATCATGTCCACAAACATGTGCATCTGTTCTCAGACTGATGCTTATGTACACTCATATACACTTTTCTGGCATCATGAGTCTTTGTTTACAACTGCACAAGCTGCCAGCATTCAGTCATAATTTAAGACTTTGGTTGTAAGTTAAAACTAAAATTCTGGTCATAACCCAAGTTGTTTATACGTGGGGCTAGTCATAACTTTAGGGTCCACTGTAGTTTCCATTAAATGGATTGCATTCATTTGAATGTCCAGAGGATTCTTTGCCTTTCACACAATGTTATGGTAAAGTACAAGAAAAGAAAGAGACTTAAGGAAAAGCCAAAATTACTCCCAATTATGTATTCCAGCTGTGAATTATTTTGATTCTCCTATCAGTGTTTACAAAGAAGAAAATGCTCATCAGAACAATAGTCACATGCCTTGTTAAAAATTGTGTTAAGAAACAACAGATTTTACATTTTGGGTTGCCAATTGGTTAAATTTGTAGTAGGCCATCCATCAAAATTCATTTGATTTTGCATTGGCCAAACTGGTGAGTTAATTGGGAATATTATTGCTGTTTCATTTGTCTTTAAGAATAGCACCAACCCATGTACTCTTCCAGGATGCATTGAATTTATTGTCTTGACAGAAGGTGGTAGTATCAGGCTCTTTTCCTTTTTTTTTTTTTATTGCAGGTTAAAATTTTACCTTGTGAAGATTTTCTGAAATTATAATCATGTTTATTCTAAATATATTTATTGAACCTGGATATGATCAATGTATGGGTCTGTAGGCTCAGTAAATTAACTGACAGATGAACATTACATAATACCCCATTTATTACTAGGTAAATTAGAGCAGTACTTCCCCTTATGAAAGTGGAAAACATATTTAAAATAGCTCTTTAAAAAATACAAAATCCCACAAGACAACAAGGTTAAGATCTGGGAGAATAATCAAAGTGACTTTTGCAATATTTTTTTCCTTTGTAAAATTAGAGGGAAAATAGAAATATAACAGAAATCACAGGCACTAGCTCTCAACTATTAATCACCTCAACTTTGAAATTGATTGTGTGATTCAATATTACTAGGGCCCTTGTCTATCTTTCAGATGCAGATAAAAACCTTTTAGAAAGAAGAAAACATTAACCTAAGACTTAAAATTTCTGTTAACTTTATTACTTACAATATAAAGCAATTCATAAAAATAATGGTGCACAAGGAAACAAACTATCATGTTTTAGGTCAAGAGAAACAAAAGAAACTATAAAGAATTCAACAGAGAATATAGATAATACTATTATCACAAAACTTGAAATAATTGAATTTATATGATTAAGCACTTAAAGACAAAAATGAATATTTCCACAAAGAACTAAAAAATATAATAGAATACCTGTTTCAGAACTGAAAAATTAAAGAAGGAAAATAAAATATTTAGTTGATATAATTAATAGCAAATTAGAAACTGCCCAGAAATAAAACTAAAGTACCAGAATAATGTCCAGAGAAAAAACAATAGAAAGAGGCAAGAAAGAGTAAAAGTTGCAGAGGAAAAGTCTAACACACATATAATTAGAGTTTTAGCAGGAGAGGAAAAAGGATGGGAAGGAATCAATATTTGAGAACATATTGCTGAAATTTTTCAAAAAACTAAAGATTTCACAATTCAGATTCAAGTAAAATTATAGAATGGTAAGTAACATAAACCAAAAGAAATCCATCCCTTGGTGCTTCATAGTAATGGTTTTTGAAAGTAAAGAGAAGCAAAGAACAAAAAGAAAATATTTTCAAAGAAACAGGAATTAGCCCAGCAGTTAACCTGGCTTCACAGCTGAAAAGAAAGCTCTTATGTCAGTGGAATAACATATGCAAAGTATTAAAGAAAATCATCTAGAATATCAAAATAAGAGACAGTATCATTCTAGAAGGAAAGTGAGAGGCAATAATGAAATATTTAATGTTAATTATCAGAAATGGGCAAAACTTAACACCAAAAGAAAGCAATTCTTGGACTCTAAAGGATAATAAAAGCGGAAAAGTATTTTCTGGGCTTCAGTCCTTGATGGAATTTAAGTACGTGAGGTGACTTTACATTTGTCACAGATTTTCCACTGAGTGTATATATAGTTTTTGAAAGCAGTGGGCAATAATGCTTACCCAGTAGGCACATTCTTACTGAAGGGAGGGGTAGGCAAAGATTTGAGTTCCATAATACCAGTATGGCTGAACATTAAGAGAACAAAATCAAGGAATAAAAGTAGACACAGGACATGACTTTTTGTACACCATAAGCATTTTGATGGGTCCTTATTTCCTTAGTCAAATTTGTGGGTTTTATGCCAAGGTATCATTTCTTTAGTATGAAACAAAAAATGACCTTCCTTTACTTTAATTGTCTATGGATTATATTTTCTCCTTGTCCATATTCTTAATATTTTAGCTCTTGGGACCTTGCAGGCCTAGGTAACTGCTCTTCCCAGCATAATTTTTTTCCATTAAGTTTATTGTACATTAAAGGTAAACAATACAGTTACATTCATCATTAGGATCTTGTAGCTTTACATGATGTATCTTGGTTCTTATTGTTCCCCCTTCCCATGCCCTCCCTTCATCCTCTTCACCCTTCTCCATTTACAAAATCATTGTTTCCATTTTTTCCTTTTTCCTTACTTCTTTTACCCTACCCTTTCCACTTTCCCTACTCCTTTAGCCCTTTTCTTCCTACTTCACATTATCAATTATACCTTTTGAACCTTATTTACACTTTTCATTTTTCACACCAGAGAAACTATTTGGTATTTACTTATGTATGTCCTATTTCATTCACTTAAAAGTATGGCCTCAATGTGAATCCATTTAGCTATAAATGTCTCTACTTTCTCATTTTCATGGATAAGTAGTACTCCATTTTATAGAAAAACCTCATCTTTATCCAGGTTCCAGTTGATGGGCAATAGGACTGTTTCCAAGTTTTAACTATTACAAATTGTGCTGCCATAAACATGGATATGTATATATCACTGTGATATGATTCTTTTAATTCTTTTGGAAAGATACCCAGCAGAGAGATAGCTCGGTCCAATGAAACCTCTAATCCTAGACCTTTGAGCTACCTCTATATTTATTTACACAGTGGTTGCATCAGACTGCACTCCTTCCAACAATGGAGAAGGGTTCCTTTTAACACAGCCCTACCAGCATTTGTTACTGGTTGATTTCTTGATAGCAGCCATTCTTTGTGGGGTGAGGTGGAATCTCAATGTTGTTTTCATCTGCGTTTCTTAAATGGCAAGTGATGTTGAACATTGTTTCATATATTTATTTGCTGCTTTTACTTGTTTGTCTGAGAAATATCTATTCATTTCAAATGCCCATTTTTGAATTGGGTCTTTTACATTTACAGGGTCTGATTTTTTGAGTTCTTTATATATTCTAGATAGTAGACCTTTGAAGAACAGCTGGTAAAAATTTTTTCCCACATTATAGGTTGCCTCTTAACTCTGTTGTAGGTTTCTTTTGCAAAGAAGAAGCTTTTTAAAAGGATGAGATCCCAATTGTTGATTCTTAGTGCTAGTTCCCATGCTGCTGAGCATTTGCTCATAAAACCTTTTCCTATTCTAATATCTTCAAGAGTTCTACCTAACTTATCTTCAAGCAAGTTTAGTGATTTTGTTTTAATATTTAGATCTTTAATCCACTTGGATTTTAGTTTAGTGGTTGGTGAAAGATAGGTGTCTACTTTTAATCCTTTTCAGGTTGAAATCCAGTATTTCCAGCAGCATTTATTAAAAAGGCTGTCTTTCCTCCATTGAGAATGGTTGTCTTGTTTTTCAAATATAAGGTACCTGAGCATATCAGGAGTTGTTTCTGTATTTTCTAATCTATTCCACTGATTCTTGTTTCTGTTTTTTTGCCAGTACCTTGTTGTTTACCATACCTTTGTAGTATAGTTTCAAATTGGGGATTGTGATACCCCCTGCCATATCTCTGTTGCCTAGAATTGCATTTGCTATTCTAGGTGTCTTTTGATTCCAAATGAATTTTGGGGTTGTTTTCTCTAGTTCTGTGAAATATACTTTTGGAATTTAAATCAGGATTACATTGAAATTGTATAGCAGTTTAGAAGTATGGCCATTTTCAATATGTTGTTTCTTCCTACCCAGGAGCAAGGGATATCTTTCCATTTTCTTGTGTCCTCTTCAGTCTCTTTTTAAAGAGTGTTATAGTTTTCAGAGGTCTTTTGTCTTCTTCACAAGATTGAATTTCATTCTTTGGGATGTTATTGTGAAAGGAATTGTTTCTCTAATTTCTCTCTCAGTGAGTCTGTTATTTGTGTACAAGAAGGCTATTGATTTTTTGAGTGTTAACCTTGTATGAAGCTACTCTACTGAATCTGTTAAGTAAGTCTAGAAGTCTTTTGGTAGAGGATTTTTTGGTCTTCTATGTAGAGTAGCATATCATTAGCAAATAATGACAGTTTCCTTTCTTCCTTTCCTATCTTTATTCCTTTTATTTCTTTCTCTTGTCAAATTGCTTTGGCCAGTATTTCCAGAACTATAGTGGTGAAAGTGGACATCCTTGTCTTGCTCCTGCTTTAGCATGAAAATTTTCAAATACTGATTACTTAGTATGATTTTTTTTCCATAGATAGCCTTTATCAGATTGAGATAAAGGCCATCTATTCCTCTTTTCTTTAGGGTTTTTACAGTGAATAGGGGTTGAATTTTATCCAATGCTTTTCCTCCATCTATTTAGATGATCATATGGTATTTTTGATCATACCCTCACTTATCTGTATGTCAAATTCTTTCCCCCAGGAAGTTTTCTGTTATTAATTCTGTGAACAGATTTTTTGTGTCATTTGTAATTTCTCCTGCTTTTTCATGGATTCCTATCAGTCTTATATTATCCTTCTTTGCATCATCTAGGAGTTGTTTGATTGATTTCTCATAGTCCCTATTTTTAAGAGATCCCTCTTTTTATCATTGCTGACCTCAATCCTATCTTCTATATCTGATATTCTATCTTCACATTGACTCATTCTGCTGTGAATGCTTTCAATAGTTTTTAATCTCCTGGATATCTGTTTGAATCTCTTTCATGGATTTCATTTCTTTCATATATTGTGTTTTCATGCATTCTATTTCCTTCCTATGTTGGGCATTCATGGCTTCCATCATGGTCCTGAGCTTATCTATTTTTTTATCTGTTACAGTTCTGGAGTGTCTTATCATGTCTTTCCTCTTGCTCACCATCTCTGTGGTTATCTCCAAAAATATTTCTGTTTTCAATTTTTCTAGTGCCTTATTCATCTGTTTTGCTACTTCCCATGTTATCAGTTCAGGGTGTCCAGGTGGTTGACTATGAAACTTTTCCACCTCATTTTCCCAGAATTTGCCTTTGGTGTACTAGAAATCTGTGTTTTTGCCTTGCTTAGAGGCAAAATTTAAAGGCATTTCTATTTGTGTTGTTGGTACTGTGAGTTAAATTCATCAGTTTACACTTCACTCTTCCAGATATAGCTGGTCTTTAGGTTTTGGATTTCTAATTACTCTGAGATGCTCTCATTTTCATAATACTAGGAAGGACAATTGATTATATTAATCACAACACCTTAGCCCAAGTGATAAAATCAGCAATACAATAGCATCAAACACAGCTAAGAAAATGACAGTCTGTGGAAGTTATTAATTATCACTTTTAACCAAGTGAATTAAATAAAAAATGAGTTGCCAGCCCAAAATGTCTTTATAGCAAATAAACTCTTCAATATAGCAACTTTACCATCTGGAATGGGGAATTGGAAGGAGTTGGGAAGGGAGGGATAAATAGGTGGGATAGGAAAATGTCAGAAGTAAGGCCAGGGGGTAGAGGAAGGTCACACAAACTCTAGTAAGCTGTTGGAGAGAGGAGGAGAAGACAGAACACAACATATATAAGAACAGAACAACCTAACAGCAATAGGGAGGCTATAAATTGTATTCACTTTCCTTTAAAACTAGTGACAATTGAGAGAAGGTAAAAGAAAAAAAAAAGGAAAAGAAAGTTTAATTAGGACAGTAACAGGAACAAAAAGGGAGAGCAACAAAGAGCAAGGTAGGAGTGAAAAAGCGAGAGGAAGAGAGGGAGAGAGAAAGAAAAGAAAAAAGAAAAAGAAGAGAAAAAAGGAAAAAATGTTGAGAAGAAAAAAAGAAAGGTAAAAAATTTAATTATTAAAAATAAGAGAAAAATTACTTTGAAAATAAAAATAAAAATAAAGGGCCTCCTTCTGGATATGTCTCTGGTGACAAAATAGCATGAGAAGGAGTGTGCAGATACAAGTTAATTAATCTCAGCAAGCCAGAAGCTGACCCCTGAGGTTCTGGCTGATTTCTGTCTGAAAGGACCAAGTAGAGATCTCTGACCTCCTGCTGGGGTGAACTCTGCAAGGTTCCATTGCAGGTTTCAGTACCCTTCCCCTGAATAAAATCCAAGTTCTGACAGGAGGTGGTGAGCTCTATGTCTTACCAACCCCACAGTGGTCTGGTGTGCCTTTATTGCAGAGATTTTCTTCACTTTTCCAATAGGCTTTAATTTTCATCTAGAATCCTGAGAGAGGTCCTCTTTCTCTTGTTTACTTCTGCTTTATCATCTGGAGCTCAGATCAATAGCCCTTCTAACCCTCTGTAGTGTGGGTTCAGGTGTTGGCATGGCCCAACAGCCAGTGGCTCACTTGGTGGGGGGGGCTGCATAGGCACCCACGAAGCTGGGATCTGCCACTTCTCTTGGTCAGCATAACTTAATTGCAAATCAACCCTCAATGTTTTCCAGTGTCACCCCTGTCTTTTTCTCAGATTTCTCCAATCCAGGATATGTTTTCCTGCCTTCATTACTGTGGGGTCAAGTACCTAACAAATAGCAAACATTTTATAACTCAGAGCCTGCTGAAATCATTTAAATTATAGCCAGGTGTGTTAGTGAATGTCTGTAGTCCCACCACTCTAACAGACTGAAGCAGGAGTTTTGCAAGTTCAAGTCCAGGATGGGCAATTTAGTAACCTAGTGAGACCCTGTTTGAAAATGAAAAAAAAAAGTGAAAAGTTCTGAGGTTATGAATGCCTTGGCTTCAATCCCCAGTATGAGAGAGAGAGAGAGAGAGAGAGAGAGAGAGAGAGAGAGAGAGGGAGAGAGAGAATTCCTAGCCATGTGTTTGCATCACTTTCTTGAATTGCTTTGTCTTTTTCTTCCTTCACAAATAAAAAGTCATGACATGATATTGCTAACCTAGCTCTGTTTCCAAAAGTTCTCTTCTGTATTTGCATGTTCCCCTGGAGTGCTTCCCTGTGTGACCTTGCACAGTGTGCTATGAGTCCTGTTTCTAGAGCATGGTGAACATAGTAAAACACTTCTTTCTTCATGGCAATCACCTTTGTATCTGTGTGTCTTACAATATTGCTCAAAATAAGTCCTGGCTTTGTTTTAAGAATACTTTAGGTTGTAAATAGCCAGGTATTTTTCCTAATTAACCAAGAGCTTTGTGCTTGCCTTGATGCAAAGCCCAGCACAAATACCTCTGCATTTATTGCAGTTGAAAATACTTTTTGTATGTGAACTAAAACTGCTTGGAATTGGTCTAACACTGTAGCAGTTTTATCCCTTCTAGCAAACTTGTACTTTAGTCTGATGGAACCATCTCTGATTAGGACCATTTAATTTTCCATATGGACACAAATAATCTCATATTTCTCAGTCCTTAGGGTAACATAGGCTGGCTATTGACAGAATGTTTATAAAGGTTGATTCTCTCTTCCTTTCTATAACTAGCACAATAGAAAATCTTGGTAAAATATGATCTGGTTTTCTAAGCAGCAAAATAAAATTAAAACAAGAAATCAGATTGCAAAATATCTTATGGAAACATCAAGAAATTGGTTAAAGATGCACTTCACAGGCATCTAATATCTATTTCTTTTTCTGTACCTTGGAAAAACTATTTACCTGGCTTATATTTGGGTAAACTAAACAATTAATTTATCCAAATGGATAGTTATTGTGCAAGCTCTTTCCACTTTTTGTGTTTTTTCAAGGTATAAATTCCACTTTCCTTTTTGGCTTTTGTATTTTTTTAACTAAAGTGCATAAAAATGTGTCATTCAGAGGCCGGGTTTACAGGTTTATTTTTTAGCATAACAATTTATGAAAATAGATAGGAAAATAAATATTTCAGTTTAGATAGAATACTCAGATACAGCTAAAACATTGTTATTTTAGGGTAGGTCCTCATCTAATTAGTTGGAATTTAGGGCAATTATAAAGCATATACTTTAAAACCATAAAGATAATCTGCCTATACTACAATTTAGCTTGTTCCAAATTCTGGAATGGAGATGGGGGAACATCTTCATCATTATTATATAGCCTCTGTATTTGCTGCCTCATTCCATGCAGGCTGAAACAACAGAAATTTATTTTTGTAGTTCTGGAGAGCAGAAATCTCAGACCAAGGTGGCAGCATGGTTGTGTCCTGCTGTGGAATCTCTTCCAGATTGCAAACTGCTGCAAAAGAGTGTGAGATCAAATATCAAGTTCCTTTTATAAGAGTACTAATCTTATTCATGAGAGTTCAACGTCATGACCTAATTACCTCCCCCAAAGCTCCATCTGTCACTTCCACCAAATTGGAGATTAGAATTTGAATATATGAATTTTGGTCAAACACAAACATTCAGTCCATTGCAATTTCTGTCTCAGAAAGCACTTTGTTCCTTAAAGTAAATCCTGATGACCCAGTCTCATCACACTTTCCAGACATATCTTTACTTCACTGTGTTCACTGCAGCTTTCTATTTACAGGTCCTGCTATCACACTGCTTCCTGCCACAGAACTCTGATACACTGATACATACTTTCTTCTTGCCTAATGTGTTCTTTGCTCATTCTCCTCCTCTCTACCTTCATTCCCTTCCTGAAAATCTCTAGCTTTTCAGTTATATATCACTTCCTCAGATGAATGTTCTCTGATCTCCATAGCTAGTTCTCTCATTTATAACACTTTTTTGTTGTGCTTACCATAGTTACAATAATACATTTATCTTGTAATTCATTCATCAATGGTTACCTTTCCACATGAAAGTGAAAACTGTTTCAGACAATTCCTTGCTAATGGCCAACAACTGGCACAAAGACTGGCACATAGTGGATAGTCAAGAAATATATGCTGAATTTGAATAGGTGAATATGGTTCCAAAGGAAAATTGCTATATAGTCAGGTATAAATAAAATGCACAGAGTAGTAGTTGTATCACAAGCTCTCAGAGTTTCATCAGGAAATGTCATATTCCTGAAGTTGGCAATTTGAGCAAAGTTTACAGAAACCAACCAGGAATGTGAAAACTTGCCCTGGTGTTAGAAAGGGAAGGAATTAAATGATTACTGGATCCCAGAGAAGCTATGCACAGTGCATGAAGAGGTTCACATGATCTGAGCTGTGTCTTCCAAAGAACAAAACATTTAGCTGATGTCAGACCTGCAGTAAGGGCCTGAGGGAAACAACATTCTGTGCTTGCTTTATGTTTGAATTTCTGAATGTGTGACAAATCTCCAAAGACAATGGCTTATAATAACACAACTTAAGTTGTGTTACTATAGTTTACTATACTTGTAGTTTTGGTGCTGAGAAATCCTACATGTGTCTCACTGGTTTATGCAGTCATGGTGGTGCAGGACTGTTTTCCATTGTAGCATCTTCAATCTCTGACTCTCATGAGTTCTGTACTCAGATTAACTTCTCTTTTCTCTCTCTGACTTGGATCCTGCTGTCCTCTTATAAAGAATAATGTGACTGCATTGAGATTCTGAGATAATAGAGAATAATCACCCCTTCTTAAATAATCTCCCCTTAATTTAAATCACTCTGTAGGGCACTTTTGTCCATGTAAAGTAACATTTTTACAAGTTCTGTAGATTTGGTTATGGACATCTTTGAAATGTTATTGTTCATACTGCCCTGTTTTCACTCCATCCTCTGTTCTTCTGCAAGTGCACAACACAACTGAAAGCCCTAGGATAAAGGAAGCTATTGATGTATTCTATAGAAATTAACCCCCTGAGATATACTAATTAATGGTTTTGCAAAAACAAATGCAGTAAATGTAGAGAAACCTCTATGTAGGAATTATTACTATTACATTATTACTATACATTTCATAATTTGAAAAAGTTATTTAATTTACAACTTTTATTGTTTAAATAGTATATATCATGCTTCTACTATATTTTAAAATTTAAATTTGATTTTTTTAAAAACTAAAACTCTACATAAAATAATTCTATGAAAATGCAAACAGTTGATTTGATGTATTGTAGTTTTACTTCTCTCAAATAGAAATGTCCTACATCCAGGAAAACAGGAAAAATCTTGCTAATTGCAATATGCTTTGACTTTAAATGTTTAAAAATAGATAGTTTTTTAGGTGGAATGAAATATGATGACTATTTATGTGATACAATAGATAGAGGTTTGGATTCCACTCATCTAAGATAACTGAAATTACATTATTGGGTTCTATAATATTATTTAAAATCTAAATAGATGTGTTCATATTTAGGTAAAACATTCTAAGGTGCAGGTAAAAATCTTCAAATATTTAAGCCATATTAATTAAAATATATCAAATACAATTTGAAAACAATACAAATGATATTTTAAAACAGCAAGTCAGAAAGAAAATAAGAAAATGGAATAATTTCTTAATTTGATTTTGCAAAAGGAAACAAATTTTTGAGCTAGAGCAATAATTAATTAAACAGCTGCCGTGGTGCTTGTAAACAGTTACTAATTGACTAGTAGATTGTTGGATAATTTAGTTTCCTATTACAATCTGGCTTCTTGATTATGAAGGCTTCTTGGTTTACAGGGTAAGAATTGTTATCATATGAGCTATGACTCAAGTACTGGAGGTTGTTTGTGAAATGTGTTATTGTGGTTATGAGTCATCCAAGTAACTGCCAATATCTATTTTCTGGAGTTAGAGGAAGATGACTCAGTTAAGCAAAGGTAATTGATGCAGCACATTAGGAGGATTTATGATTATGGGCAACTATTCTTTTTATTGAGTTTATTCGTACAACCTAGGTATACAATACAGTTACATTCATCATTGGGATCCCGTACCTTTACATAATAGGTCTTGATTATCATTTTTTCCCCTTGTCCCTGCCCTCCCTTCACCCCCGCCTCCCCTCCCCATTTACAAACACTTTATTTCCATTTTTTCAGTTTCTCATATTTTTTCCTCTTCCTTATT
>NW_022900915.1:31184438-31192969 GCF_012274545.1 Fukomys damarensis | reverse complement strand
TTTCTCATATTTTTTTCCTCTCCCTTATTACCTTTCCCCCACCCTTCCCACTTTCCCTACACCTTTAGCCCTTTACTTCCTATTTCACATTATTAATTATCTCATTAGGATCCTGTGTACTATTATAGTTTTTCACACCAGAGAAACTATTTGGTATTTCAGTTAAAGAAATCTCTGTATGAACATTAAAAATAGGGAATCCTAAAATAAAACTAAAAAGGAAAGTAAAAGAGAAAAGGCAGTGATGTAACATTAAAATAATCCTTAATTCTGAAGATGAAAATGGTTCCTGAACATGTTTAAATTGCTTCTTGCTCTTGTAGTCTTATCTTATTCTTTTTTTCATTATTTAGAGAATACTTTATTAGTTTCTGTAATCAAACCCACGTAGATATGACCTTACATATTTAGTACAATGCATTACTCCTGTACAAATGGAAAAAAAAAAAAAAAGTTAACATTTCTAGACCAATATGGCTGTGCATTTCTGTACAATGCCAACTCAACACAGTAAATTAGGATAACTTTTTCCAAAGTTGACAGCACTGTTAAAGTTTCCGAAAATTCAATTTACATATCATATATATGTATATATATGCATATATATTTATATTTATATTTATATAAAAAGACTAATAGTAGCAGTATGTTATACATCAATAGTAACAACAGCTTTTCCAGGTTCTGCAGTCATCTGAACAAAATTATAGACATTCAGCACATTTCATTAAAAAAAAAAAGAAAAGAAAAGAATAGTATCCAGAAAACAGCAAAGTTCTGTTGCTGTTGTGGTACCTGGCACCATTTTTTTTTATTAGCATCTTAACCATCATCTGGAAAGAGAATATTCTAGAGCAATATCATTAAATATAGCTCTGATAAAGCACAGTTTCTACTATGCATCAAAAAGCAGGTACAAGATATTTTATATTCACAGAGGTATGATACAGTACCGTCCTACATCAATAATACTAGAATCAGTTTTGGTTTGAAATTTGCTTTGTCTGCAAATAAGTTTGCTACCCCTCCTTTTTTCTGGGCTCCTGTCACATGGAGAATTGTTTTCTATCCTTTCACTTTCAGTCTATGGGCTTCTTTTCTCATATTTTTTTCCTCTCCCTTATTACCTTTCCCCCACCCTTCCCACTTTCCCTACACCTTTAGCCCTTTACTTCCTATTTCACATTATTAATTATCTCATTAGGATCCTGTGTACTATTATAGTTTTTCACACCAGAGAAACTATTTGGTATTTCAGTTAAAGAAATCTCTGTATGAACATTAAAAATAGGGAATCCTAAAATAAAACTAAAAAGGAAAGTAAAAGAGAAAAGGCAGTGATGTAACATTAAAATAATCCTTAATTCTGAAGATGAAAATGGTTCCTGAACATGTTTAAATTGCTTCTTGCTCTTGTAGTCTTATCTTATTCTTTTTTTCATTATTTAGAGAATACTTTATTAGTTTCTGTAATCAAACCCACGTAGATATGACCTTACATATTTAGTACAATGCATTACTCCTGTACAAATGGAAAAAAAATAAAAAAGTTAACATTTCTAGACCAATATGGCTGTGCATTTCTGTACAATGCCAACTCAACACAGTAAATTAGGATAACTTTTTCCAAAGTTGACAGCACTGTTAAAGTTTCCGAAAATTCAATTTACATATCATATATATGTATATATATGCATATATATTTATATTTATATTTATATAAAAAGACTAATAGTAGCAGTATGTTATACATCAATAGTAACAACAGCTTTTCCAGGTTCTGCAGTCATCTGAACAAAATTATAGACATTCAGCACATTTCATTAAAAAAAAAAAAGAAAAGAAAAGAATAGTATCCAGAAAACAGCAAAGTTCTGTTGCTGTTGTGGTACCTGGCACCATTTTTTTTTATTAGCATCTTAACCATCATCTGGAAAGAGAATATTCTAGAGCAATATCATTAAATATAGCTCTGATAAAGCACAGTTTCTACTATGCATCAAAAAGCAGGTACAAGATATTTTATATTCACAGAGGTATGATACAGTACCGTCCTACATCAATAATACTAGAATCAGTTTTGGTTTGAAATTTGCTTTGTCTGCAAATAAGTTTGCTACCCCTCCTTTTTTCTGGGCTCCTGTCACATGGAGAATTGTTTTCTATCCTTTCACTTTCAGTCTATGGGCTTCTTTTTGCACTAGGTGTGTTTCTTGTATACAACATATTGTTGGATTTTGCTTCTTATTCCATTTTGCCAGTCTGTGTTTGGAGAGTTACCATGAACATGGTTTGATCAACTCAATATTCAGTACAAATCTAACAATCATCAAAGGCTTTCCTGCTTCATCTCTTTCCTGAAGAAAACAGTTCATGCCATATTTCTGTGGCAAAGGTCAATACTTAATACATACTGTGGTACACTTAATAACCCCATGAAATCTTGGATACTAAACCACAAGCTGGAATCACAGCTTTATTTTTCTCATATGTTTTTATTCCACAATGGACTTCCTAAACATTTTTAATATCTTTTCTTTCAAATGTACCTAATATAAAAATAAATGTTTTCTTTTTTTCAGGAATTTCCATCAATTCAATCTCATTTCTTTATTTTCACATTTTTTCCCAAGGTAAATTAGAAGATAAGAAATTCCCATGAAATTATTGTATTGAATAACAAAGTGCAACTGTTAATATTTTTCAAAATGATGTGAGAATAGAGATAGTGGCAGACCTCCTTAAAGCACTACAAAATCTTGTCTTCTCTTCCTTTCTCCCTTTCACTTATCTTCCCTTTCTCTTTCTTTTCTTTGTTCCCTTCCCTTTCTTTGCCTTTCCTAATTTCCTTTCTTTCCCTTTCTTTCCTTTCACTTCTTTTGCTGCCTTTTCTTACCCTTCCCTTCTCTTCCCTTTCCTTCCCTTTTTCCTTCCTGCTCTCCTCTGTGATCTTCCCCTTCCTTTCCCTTCCCTTCCCCTCCCCTCTGCTCTCCTTCCCTCCTCTCTCTGTCTCAGTCTTGCTTTTTCTCTATCAATTTGAAATTGGCGCCACAGCCAGAAACCTGGTATTTATTTCCATTAAGATACTGGCTGTTTTCCAAAACACTTTCCATTCAAAATTATAAATGAGAATTGAGAAACAATAAAATACATCAGTATGTAAAATATTCAATTTAAAGAGAAAGCATTTGGAGCTTTCTTATAGTATATCTGCTGCTGTATTATGTGCTGTATGTTCAGATGAATTTGTTTATGTATATATGCTAATTAGAACAATAAGAGGATTTTTAGTGATTGTAAGGATGCTCTTTCCTACTGCTCTAGTTTGCTCCTTATACTGTATTTAAGTGCAGAAAGAAAGAACACTCCTTTTCTGTAGCATTAGAATTGGATTTAAGGTTGTGGAGAATATGGTTAGTATAGTATGACTGCTAGAGCCATTCTGTTCATTTCACATTTATTGATTTAGTAAACTGCACTCGAATAGCACTCACATGAATCCGGTCACGGATTTGAAGCAATACCAGGAGAAAAGCCAGCCCAATTGGAACTTTAGTGATGTTCTTAAACTCTAGGGCAGAAAAAAATCTGAGAGATAGGACTTGTAGCTCCAACCCTGTACAAATACATGAGGATGTCAAGAGCCTGGAAGGCGAGGTGACTTCCTTTCTTGCTGGAGTATGGAAGGAAAGAAATTCCCATGCTTATTTATGCCAATTCTCATTCTTAATTTTTCTTGATGCTTCTTGCTTTCAATTTCAAAAGTTCTTAAATGTATTAAGTGTGCATTTCCATTAGGACAACAGATATTTTTTTCCTCACTCTGCCCATTCTAATGGCATATCAAGGTACTTTTGCAGCTTTTAGGAGAAAGGTAATAAAATTCAAACACTTTCCTGCTTCCAAATTAATCACTTTCCAATTTATTTACTCATATTCTACCCATTATTTACAATACACACTTAGCGAAGACTTTCATTTCATGGGACTTAAAAACATAAAAACTATTGGGCACTGTTCTATGTTTTATTTAGAGCAAATTTTTTCTTTTCAATTTTAGTGGTTTACTTCTTTCTTTATTCAAAAAAAAAATGAAAAGCTTACATTGTCACCTTTTAAATGTCAGAACTGTTAGTTACTTTTCTGATGCTAGGACAAAATGTCCACACCAGAAACTTACAGAAGGAAGAGTTTATGTTGGTTCACTGTTTCAGAGGGCTCAGTCCAATGACATCTGGGTGCAAGAGAAGATTTCATAGTGGAAAGGCATGGCAGAGGAAAGCTGCTCAATCTAGGGCAGACAGGAAATAGAGAGAAAAGAAGGAGCCAGGCACATGAATACACTCTTCCAGGTCACACCCTCAATGACCCTTCTCTTCTGAGCAGGGTCTGGCTCTAACAGAACATCCAGATATGAACTGATTAGTTGATTCATCCATTAGTGTGTATAGCACCTTCATTATCTCATCACTTTTCAAAAGCTCTACCACTGAACAACGTGAGACTTTTGGAGGACATTTTACATCCAAACCACAAAGAAACATAAACTGACCAACAAATGGACTGCTGAAAACCAGAAAAAAATAAACACTGGAAATGGAAGGCAACTTTTATGGCATATAAGAAAAGGAACGGAAATGTTTAAAAAACGTGTAACTGTCTTAGTGAATTTTTCATCCTTTTGACAAGGTAACAGGCCCACAACTTAAAGAAGGAGAGATTGGCTAGTTACAGAGCAGAAACAGCATGGCATTAGGTCCTAGTGGCAGAAAAAGTGATCAACCCAAGGAGAAGAAAGACAAGGAAGGAGCCAGGGACAAAAATGTACCAACCAGGTCCCTCCTTCTAACAGTACATTTAATTCACTGATAAGTGTGCTGTATAATCCAATCAAATTCCACACACATGAGAATTTTAGACAATATTTTAGACCTAAATTATAACAATTTAATATGCTCAAGGTATATGAAGTCACAGTGATCTATTATATACACATAAGATAAAACTGATCTGCCTAAGAGATTGAATCTTCAAACTTTGTGAGAATTAATTTATCATGAAATGTCCAATATTTACATCTCAGAAAAGATATTATACATATGTGAATAAATGAATATTGTGGTCTTCTAAACTCTAGCTTATGTAGGGCTTTCTATGATATTCAGAAGAATAATAAAGGAGGAACAGTGTTCAGTGAGTACATTATCTAATTCAAACTCTAATATTGTATTAGTCAGTTTTACCATCATGGGAGAAATATTCAATATCTAAATCTTAAAAGGGAGAGGTATAATGTAGTTTAGGGCTTTAGAGGATTCTTTATGCATTGTCAGCAAGCTCCAAGGAAGGAACATTTTGGTGGAAGGTATGGAAGAGTAAAGATCCTTAGTTCATAGTTGCCAAAAATCAGAGCAAAGACCAGTACCAGAGAAGAAAGTTCCAGGGAACACATATAGTACCCTAAGTGATACCTCCATGACCCATCCAGACACACTCAGTAATGTGTTCAACCAATCCTCTGGGATTATCTTAAGTCAATTAAATTGAAACTAACAAGATTAGCTGCCACATCCCACCCCTTCTCAACTTGACACCCAAATGCATATCCTTAAACCATGTTTAACTGCTAAATACATACAAGGTCATAATTCCATGAAAAATTATACAAATAACTTGCACACAACTTCAAATGCAACACTTCCTCCCCCAGTGTTTCAACAGTTCCAGCACTGCTAAAAAGACCAAGTCTGAGTCTCTTCTGAAACTCAAGGCAAACTCTTTCTTAGCTATGAACCTCTGAAAAAAATTACATAGTCTCAAAAGTGCAGTTGCACAGGGTAAATATCCCCATTCACCCAAACACAGGAATAGCACATTAGAAAATACTTGGATCAAATTTAACAGACAAACATTTAGTCAATAGTGATATATCTGACATCCAGGGCACAGAGTGGTAACATGTGTTCCAAAGGATTTGTCTGGCTTCATCCCTATGGCCTTGTTTGTTGCAACCCACATGACCTCTTTCTACTCACAGTCTGCAGCTTGCCTTAGCAGAGGTTCCACATTCCTGGCATCTCCAAATTTCTGGTGTCTCCACTGAACATTTGGCTTTATTCTCAGAGGTTATAGCACTACCCACTTGGGGGACACATTTCCTGGCCTCCGAGGTCTTCCTTTGAAACCTTGATAGAAGTCTACTTGACCCTACAACTATTACATTCTGCATGCCAGTAAAACCAGCATCATGCTGATAATATAAATGTCTGCTCTCAGCAGGAACAGTACACAGGCCCTCTTTCACTATACCTCCAGAAGCCTCTGAGTTCTTGAATAGCTGGGCCCAGTGAAATTATCCCTTGTGAACCAATTCTCTAGAATTCAGTGTTTGAGCCGGGGCCCAGAGATTCTTATCTCAATGAAAGGTTTACAATTTTGTACCCTTGAGTCTATAAGGTACCTTTTGGTCTTATTCCTGTACTTGGTTTCTTTTTAATGGTGCTAATTTCCTCAGTAGCCACAACTACTTTGAGTCCAACTCTAAAAATGGTTCCTTTTGGGCCAAAATTCAATTATTCAAATTTTTGTAGTCTGTTTTCTGGCCCTAGATCTCACTGGCTACAATCATCCAGCAGTACCTATGCCACAACCTAGATATTGGGCTCTCTTAAAATTTTTGTCTGGCAAATTAATTCATCCATCACCTTCAATCTTAGTCTTACACAAATTTTCAGACTTGGGAAAAATGTAACATACTGCTTGCATGTACCATAAATGGCTTCTAGTTCAAATGCCAATTTCGTCCTTGTTCCCAATTGAAATGTCCCAATTCTGGCCTTTGTTTTGCACATTCTTAACAGCATACTGATCTTCTAAACATAGACCAGAATTACCCATCAATCATTTTAGGACTTCTCTAGCCCCATTTCCAAACCTTTCCAAAATCTTCCTGAAAATTGTTTCTAAAAGTTTCCAAATCACATGGTCAGGTACAATCATAGCAACACCCCCTGACAACCCTTTCGCTTTTCTGTATTCATTTTCTTGTTGATGAGACACAATATCCAAACTCAAATTAAGGTAGGATATATTTAATTTAGTTCATGATGTCAGAGGTTTCAGTATATAGTCAGCAGGCTCTAATGCAGGAATACCATTGGTGAAAGTTTGTGGGAGAGCACAGATGCTTAGTCAATGGCATCCCAGAAGTAAAGCATGAGAACAACATCCAAGAGAAACAGTCCAGGGACCATGTATAGTACCCAACGTCATCCATCCATGATTTAATTAACCATATAAAAAATGTGGTCAGTCAATTGTCTGGGAAGCTCCCAAGCCAATGAAGTTGGCAGTCAAGTTTAATGATCACAGATACATATGCAGTTGAGCACATGAGCAATAAGTGAGGTATTTGGGTATCAAAATTCAAATCTACCAAACTAGGAGAGGGTCTGGATTTCTTCAGAAGGGGTTGTACGTAGTATCTGTGAAGAACAGCTGTGAGGGTAAGAACTGAAGAATTAAAACAGGCCTTTCAGAGAACCACGCCTGCTCCCGACTCAGCCACCATCGCTCAAGCACCAGGAAGGTAGGCCGGCCCAATCCACTGAGGGAAGGAGAACCACTCCTGCTCCCGACCCAGCCGCCATCACTCAAGCGCCAGGAAGGTAGCCACGTGGGTGCCCCTGAACCCCCATAATTCCCCCCCTCCGCACTCTCAGACCTCCTGACTGTGCAAGTCTTTGGACCCACTCTGCAAAGACTGAGGTGTTCATCAAGGGTATTTTTCTGAGTTCCCAACTTTGAACATCTTTAAAGAAAGGGTGGGGGAACCTGTAATAGAATGTTGCAGAGTTCAACCATTCAGAAGGATGGGGAACTCAATCTGGGCCTTGCAACCCGAGGTCAGTCAGCGTCATGGGGTTCAGCAATCAGCTAACTGAGATTGGGGTCTTGCATCCTCGCTCTGTCTGAGCCATTAAATGGTAAATATACTATATTGAAAAGTTTGTTCACTGCAGACATGTTCTGGACTGCTTCTTGATTTCAATTTAATTCAAATGATTTAAGGGTGATAGACTAGTGACTACCACAGGTGGTCAGTGTCCAAGGTGTGCTTGATCTTAATGTGTTGCTGATTGTATCAGTTGGGGTAAAGCATTGCCGTTGATTTGATGAGCTGTTTTTTCTGATGTTATGAAGATGAGAATGTCTGTGGGTCATTAGAGACACAGAAGCTAGGGTGCAACTATATCAGGAAGATTTGGGTGATAATCCAGAGATTAAACCAAGGACAGTCCGACAACAAAAATTAAAATGAGAAAACACTTAAGCAAGACACAAGGACAGACTTCCAGTTCACCAATGGCAAACAGTAGGGCAAATGAGGATGAAAAGGCCGATAGTGAACCACCAGGACACCCTGAACTCAAAGCACAGGAAGTAACTAAACAGATCAATCAGGCTCTAGAAAAATTCAAAACAGAAATAATTTCCCAGATAACCATAGAGATAGTGAGCAAAATGGAAGT
>NW_022900915.1:31174970-31182341 GCF_012274545.1 Fukomys damarensis | reverse complement strand
GGAAATAAAGTGTTTGTAAATGGGGAGGGGAGGAGGGGGTGAAGGGAGGGCAGGGACAAGGGGAAAAATGAGAATCAAGACCTATTATGTAAAGGTACAGAATCCCAATGATGAATGCAATTGTATTGTATACCTAGATTGTACCAATAACCTCAATAAAAAAAAAAAAAAAAAAAAAAAAAAAAAAAAAAAAAAAAAAAACCAAAAAAAAAAAAAACCAGGCCTTTCATAGAAGGCCTTATATGCTACATCAAATGACTAGACAGTTCTGTCCATTGAGCTCATCTTTGCTTTTTTTAACATTAATTTTTCTAACTTATAAGAGTATGTGCTTAATTTCTTTTTTCAAAACTGACACATAAGAAGGAAAATTTCTGGGCAAGTTTCTCCTGGTTCCCTTAATTTTCTCCACTTTGGAAACACTATCTTATGTTATTTCTCTGAGGTTTTCCCTTTTTTGATGCTGGTCTACTTCAAGTGTTTGGTAATCTTTGGCTTTTTTCATATTTATGAAAAAAGAATGAGGTAGGTTTATGGGCCCTGCTTCTATTACTAGCTTTGCTTCTCATAGTGAACTTTTACCAGTTACAAAGTACCAAGTAAAGCCTATGATCTTTTCAGAGCCAAATTCACAGCAGTATCTCTTATCACTCATGTTTTTTTGTGTTGTATCTTTTTCAGGCCAAGTCCATCTGGATCCACTGAGAAGCAGACACCAAGATTACATTAGAAGTGATTCCAATTGGAGAGATTCCCATTGGAAGAAAAAGGAAGAGTGAGAAGGTGGGAAATCCTTTCATACTGTGAAGCAGGCTTGATCTCTGTAAAGGAAAGAGGGAATAAAGGAAAGCCACGTAGGCCTAGCTGCAGACTGAAGCCTTGCTCCTGAAAAGGTTGTTAGGGGGCTATAGGGCCAAAGTAGGCTACCAAAGGATTCCCACATCTTGTAAATGGCTCTGATCCAGTGTTCATAAAATTCAGTCACTGGCAGGAGTGGCCCACAGGAAGTGAGACCTTTGTATGTATATGGTAAATTCAGAATATCACTACTGGGATGCCTCTCACTTACTGACATGCATTTTCACAGTTGTCACATGTCACCTTCAAATTGGGAGTTTGTCTCCCCTCTGCAGCTGTCTATGTCAGGCTTGTGACCTATTCTGGGAACAGAAAAGATGTTTTATAAATTCAGAAAATGAACATTAGATCTTCAATTTTTTTTCACTTCTTTTAATGTTCTTTTGGAATGGAGATGATAATTTACATAGCCTGAGATGACCACAAAGAAATTTTCCGTAAAACAAAGTAGACATTTGAATCCACCTAGCTCTAAGTGTCTCTAGTTTCTTGTTCTTTATGGCTGAGTAATATTCCATTTTATATATATTTAACACACACACACACACACACACACACACATCTCTTTTTCCAGTCTCCAGTTAATGGGCAATTGGGCTGTTTCCAAGTTTTAGCTATTACAAATTGTGCTGCTATAAACATAGGTGTGCATATATTGCTGTGGTATGATTCTTTTAATTCTTTTGGGAAGATGCCCAGAAGGGGAGTAGCTGGGTCAAATGGGACTTCTAATCCTAGTTGTTTGATGTATCTTTATATTGATTTCCACAGTGGTTGAACCAGTCTGCACTCCCACCAACAATGGAGAAGGGTTCCTTTCTCCCCACAACCCAGTAACATTTGTTACTGGTTAATTTCTTGATAGCAGCCATTCTTACTGGGGTGAGATGGAATCTCAGTATTGTTTTCATCTGCAAATCTTAAGTGAAATGAATAATACACACATGTATAAATACCAAATAGTTTCTTTGGTGCAAAATACTAAAACTATAAATAAGGATCAAAATCTATAATTGATATTGTGTAATAGTAAAACATGTCTAAAGGTGTAGGGGAAAGCTAAAAAGGGAAAACAAAAAATAAGAGAAAAGGAAAAAATGGAAACAATGTCTCTGTAAATAGGGAAGGGTGGAGGAGATGAAGAGAGGGCAGAGGAATGGGGGAAAAATAAAAACCAAGATATATCATGTAAAGGTACAAGATCCCAATGATGAATGTAACTGTATTGTATACCTAAAATGTACCAATAAAGAAAAAAGATTGAAAATATATGAATATCACATATGGAAAATAGTGGGCATAAGTAATACATCATAATATAAGGAATGTGATTATCAAAATTGGCAGCTTCAATAACTGTTTTTAAAAAAAGCAAAAATGGAAAATAGAAACAATTGGGAAACAGTTCTAAATACATATCTCTGGTTTGAGCATTTACCTTTTTACCTTAGTTCAATTAAAACAGCCTAATGAACCAAAAGAAAAAAAAAAGACATGGAGAAGTGTGATGCTGAAAACAAAACAAAACAAAAAAGCACAGCTTTTTGTAGTCTTTTTCTCTAACCTCATACCAGAGGACTGCACCTGAAAGAGTGATCCAAGATAATATTCCAAGGAGCAGAAGCATTATCCAGCCAAGCCCTGTCCTAAGTCATGACACAAAGAATCATGAACAAGTGCAAGTACTTGAGTTTTAAGTCACTAGTTTGAGGGTTTTTGCTTGTTTAGATGGGCCTCCCTTAATACTCTTCTTATATACAGATAACATCTGGGAGCAGCCCACAGAAAGCATAGCAAAGGCATAAATGACTAGAATCAGCATGCAAATCTTATTGATGTCACTTGCTCACACATAGTATTTTAGATAAAATAGAAAATGGTATCTTTTACAGTAATAGAGGGTGGAGTCTTCTACACTAACAAAACTTTAAATATGGGTCATTGGTTAAGTGGCCATAGACCAATCTTTGCCTACAAGGAGAAGACCCTGTTATGGAGGATACAATGGAAATGAGCAAATTCTTATTGTAGACTGGAAAAAACAGACTGTTTCTCTTGTTGGTGGAATGTTGGTCAGCACTGTCCCCATGGTGCCTTATGAGATATAGGTGTATTGCTAATTCATTTGCAGAGCTGTCAAAGAAAATTTCCAGTCAGAATATTGAAACTCTGGACTGACTTCATTTAATTACATATTACTTAGTCAATTGAGAAAAATCAACAAAAAATTAAATGATTTCATGTTCAAACAGAATTTAGAGGTATTATTTCTAACCCAGGATATGCCATGTTAGAAATAAACTTATTTCTCCTTCCTGCCTTCTCCAGCTGTCACTGTATCCCCAGTGGTTGCAGGAAATGGATTCACTCCAGGGTGATCATGGTAAAATGTGGAGTCAAGGTTAAATCAAAGATTTTTCTTGACAACTCTGTTTTAGACCTTAGAAAAATGCAAAAGGTATTATTTTGATCTCTCAGCGTCTAAGCATCTGAAGTGATTTGGCCAGTGATACACTGATTCATTACCCAAAGAAGAGAGGAACATGTCTTGAAAATATTTGTTGGTGTGGCTTTTGTCTATTGAGTAAATTATACTTTTGATATATAGGAAAAACATATTTTTGTAAGAACTATATCCATTTGGATTGAAAGGGAGAGAAATTTCAAAATGAAAAGAAGTATATAGTTCCATGAACTTCTATATACAGGAAGCAAGATGAGAAAGCCACTCAGCTACAAACATGGACAATGTCTTCTAGACCATAAAGCAGAGTGTAGAGAAAAGTTCCTAGGAGAGCTTCTCCCTGGACTCAGAGATGGCCCATGATTTATGTACATCTTTGTTCCTCAAGCTGTGAATTATGCTGACGTATGTTCAGTGGATTTCAAAATTGTTATAGAAAATGACTATTCTCTATTGTATTTCCCCTTTTTGAAGGATAGTCTATTGCACTTATTCACTCTTTTCATTTTCATTAAATGCAAGGCTTGAGTGGGCAAAAATACTTCTTTGTTTCTGTAATCATGTGTCTTTCTGAAGCTGAAATGCTGCACTCACAAATATGTACCTAAAGAAAACTTTTCTCACTTGAACCCAATTTAGATAAAGAAATCTTGGTCCCCAATGTTGGCCTGAACTTATAATGGAGTGAATTTTGGGGAGTGAATGGATAAATGTATTTCATATACAGGACAGAATTTTTATGTACAGAGGACAGAAGGTATGCATTCTGAAATTGATTCCAGAAATGCTTGTAATCTCACTTGCTATTTGTGGTGATTTTTCCTTGATTCATTAAATACGGAGTCTATTTCTCTGCTGGAATCTGACTTGACCTTGGTACCTGTTGTGATTAATGCAATGTAACAGCAGTGTCTTTGTGAAGCTTCCCAGTCTGGGTTTTGAAAAATCTATAGAATCTACCTTCATAATTGAAAGCCAGTGGCCCTGCTAAGATGATCTGCCACTCTGAGACCACCATTCTACCAAACACTGATTTGTGCAGGCTACGAAATTGATAATTTTTTTTTACCTATTTCTTATTGTTTTTCTCCTATTCTTTTTCTTACTTATTGTAATTATCAACTAAAGGGAGATTGTCCATGGGAAGCAATAAATCAAACCAAAAAAATTAAGTCTTCTTCTGGAGCATTTTTTCCCCTACAGGTAATTTTTTTCAATCTTTTTGAAATGTGTCTTCACCCTGTTTCAGTTGTTTTTGCTGCTTATTAAAATGTGTCTTAACCCTGGCTCAGTTGTTTTTACTCCTTCCATTCTCAGATCTTAAATCAAAATTTTCTTGATTTAATAATTTTACAATCATTGTTTTGATAGCAGGTAGGATGAGTCACTTTGAGTTTCTAACATCCATTCTGGAATAGAAATTCCATTCAACTATATTCTAATCACATCTATGCATCATTTCTTTTGTATATTGACAAAATGGCTTTCATGCATAAAGCATGTAGGTCGTAAGCGTATACTGTCAGTGTTAAGGGCTTACAATACAGTGAAAGCGAGAAACATGTGAGTAGGTAAATCCAGCATGAGTCGAGGTGAAATGAGAGCCAGGAGAGAGTTGTGTACAATGCTGGATTTGAGCACAGAATGCCATTCTTACTATCATATGGAAGTGTGAAGATAACATTACGGAAGGACAAGCTTGGAAGCACCCAGCACAGCATTTTCCTGAGTGTGCTTAGTGGACACACAGAATATATCTGTTCAGGGAAGCGTGTAGCGAACAGTCTTGACTTTTAAGGTATGAATTTCATGTCAATAAGAAGACACTGATTTCCATACCTAGGGAAAAGCAGGCATCAACTTTTGAAAGAGCCAACAATGTTAGCAGAAAATCTTCTAGCATGCCTAGAGTGCTGCCTTGGTGACGGAGTGAGGTGACTCATCTGGCTCCCAAATGATGTAGAATTGGACAGTGCAGTGTGTGCAGTTTATGAGGATATGTGCATAGAAATGTTTCTTTTTGGTCAACCCTGAACAATAATGGTAAAATATATGGAAAAAGGTAATAATGATGCAGTACAGACTTGAAAATTGCTAGGATGCTGGAGATGATGAATAATGGAAGGCCAAGATAATTTCTAATTTTTCTTTTTAGCGTGGAGAATCGCATTTATCTATTTCTAGTGAAAGTAGGTAAACAAGATGTTAAGCATTAAAAAGAAAACTGAACCAGAGTTTTCCAACTGAAGCAGTTTATGTATAATTTAATTAATATTGAAATTGGGGTAAAAGATCTTTCTACTGGTCAGAGGCCTGCACGTTTTCTGCACAACATTGAGTGCTTGGCCTAGAATGTGAAACTGAGCTGGCAGTTTGATTCACTAAAGAGCTTCCTAAAAATAGACGCTGAAGTAGTAATATGAAATCTTAGAAATGGCTGTTAATGGAAATTTAAAAAACCCATTATCTTGAAACTTATCCATATTTGTTTTCGGGCATAAATAGTTTTATTAGATGATAGGTACCACTCAATAGCATTTGAAGAGTACTAAAAGTGCTCATTTCTAGTGAAAATGTGGTAAAACTTCTCCAGTCTCAATCCTAAGAAAGTAAGAAAAAAGATTAAGTGATATTTCCAATGAAAAATAATTTATTAAATTTCATGGAAATTTTGAAAACTTTATTCTAAACAGTAGCTGAATCATCTGAATGGGAATCCCATTGGATTCACAATCAATACGAAGTCAACCTGTTTGTTGTTTTGGGACCTTTATGCCCCATATGCCATCACTCAAAAACTTTCTGAAAGTTTGACTGGTTCTCCCAATTTCCCTTCTCTAGGGCTCTCAGCTACAATCCTTCTCTCCCTGAGCAACAGGTTTTACTTCTTATCTACTTACAAATGCTTCTTTTCAATAAGATATAGACATTTAATTCAAAATTAAGAAAGAATGAGAGATAAATGGACCTATGGTTGTCCTTGAGACTTCAGATACTAGATAAAAACCAACCTTCCCAACAATGAAAAAGTATATTTCATTTTTCTCATTACTCTATTTTCTCATGAAACTAATTTACATTAAGGTGGGATTGGTTGCTATTTTTCCCTGACATTATTTATATTTTAAAAGCTTGACAAGTACTTGAAATACTTAAAATGTTGAAATTTGAGATTATTTTTTTGGGGGGGTCATGATATCAGCTTGAATTTCCATGAAGTGAGGTGCCCAGTGAAAAGAATTTCATACACAGATCTGGCACGTTTGAGCAAGGAGACTTCCATGATATGGAATTCACATCAAATCAGGTACCATCAACTCTTCTGATCTGTAAAACTATCTAGCCATATTTCCTTGTATTTTGTTATTTCAGGCCAGAGCAATTGAAATTTAACTGTGAATCGTGGGCAAGTGGAGTTATCAATTTTGAAGAGAATCAAACAGGAAGATCCTTTATCAAAAGTCAGGATGAATTGTGAGTCAAAATGAACCTTTTCTCTTTATATAAAAGGCAATGAAATTATTAGCACTGATCTTTTCTAATGAGCACCTCTATATTGGCAAATAGAGTCAGGTGACTGTAATCTGGAAATAAAGGAATAACTAGTAGATGTAGGTACAGGAGAAGTAAATACACAGTACAGAATAACAATATTAATTTACTCTGAGGGAAAATAAATGGCAAGACTTTTATCATTTTATTATTAAAACAAATCTTCCAAACATCCAACACAGACAATTTTAATATTAAGAAATCTCATTAGCAGTTTATCATAAAAGTATATGAACACAAATGAGATTAGAAATAATATATCCAAATGATACCTTAGCTCTGCATCTGAGTGCACTTGGAAATTTTGATTAAATTAACATGACCTATTGTAATTAAAACTCAGCCAAGATAGAGTACTTAAGACAATTTATAGTACTGGAGTTCTGGAAGAGGTGCATGACCTGGTGAATCATTACCCTGGTCTCTGCTACAGTTCCAAGCCTCTCATTACAATTCAGGTGTTAAAAGCACCCTAATGAACTGGGGATGTAGCTCAG
>NW_022900915.1:31171359-31174949 GCF_012274545.1 Fukomys damarensis | reverse complement strand
AAAAAAAAAAAAAAAAAAAAAAAAAAGCACCCTAATGACCTAATGAAACAGTTCCAAGGAAGAAGCATCTTTATGAAACTACTGATTGTATTATCCTTTAAAAAATCTTTATTAAGTTTATTGGTGCATTTTACGTATACAATACAGTTGCATTCATCATTGGAATCTTGTACCTTTACATGACTTATCTTGGTTCTTACTTTTCCCCATTCCCCAGCCCTCCCTTCAGCCCCTCCACCCCTCCAAATTTACAAAGACATTGTTTCCATATTTTTCTTTTTCATATTTTTTCTTTTCCCTTTTCCCCTTTCCCCTTCCTTTTTACCTTTCCCGTACTTCCTTTACTCTTTTAGACTTTATCTTCCTATTCCACAATATTAGTTATAGATTTTGATCCTTATTTATACTTTTAGTATCTCACACAAGAGAAACTATTCAGTATTTGCACATATGTGACTTACTAATTTCACTTAAGAGAAGAAAAGGTCTAAAGGGGAAGGGGAACTAGGAAGGGGAGGGGAAAGGAAGGAAGAGAAAGGAAAAAAAACATGAGAAAAAGGAAAAAAACTGAAACAAAGTCTATGTAAATAGGGAGGGGTGAAGGGGTTGAAGGGAGGGCAGGGGAATGGGGAAAAAATAAGAACCAAGATATATTATGTAAAGGTACAAATTCCCAACCATGAATGTCATTGTATTGTATACCTAAAATGTGCCAATAAACTTAATGAAAAAAAAGAGTATAGCTTTAATGTGTGTCCAACTTAGCTGTAAATATCTCTAGTTTCTCATTCTTTATGGCTGAGTAGTACTCCATTTTATAAAAAACAAACTAGTTCCCATATTACTGAGGATCTTTTCATAAAGTCTTTTCCTATGTCAACATCTTCAAGAGTTCTACTTAACATCTTCCAGCAAGTTTAGTGTTTATATTTTAATATTTAGATCTTTAATTCACTTGTAGATATGGGTCTAGTTTTGATCTTTGACAAGTTGAAGTACAGTTTTTCCAGCACCATTTATTAAAGAGGCTATCTTTCCTCCACCGAGGATAGTTGGCTCCTTTGTCAAAGATGAGGTAGCTGAGTATGTCAGGAGTTGTTTCTGCATCTTCTAATCTGTTCCACTGATCCCTGGGTCTGTTTCTTTGACAGTACTATGCTCTTTTTATCACAGTGGCTGTGTAGTATAGTTTCAAATTGGGCATTGTGATAAACCCTGCCATGTCTCTGTTACCTTGAACTGCTTTTGCTATTCTAGGTCTCTTCTGATTCCAAATGAATTTTTGGATTGTTTTCTCTAGTTCTGTGAAATATACTCTTGGAATTTCATTTGGGATTGCACTGAATCTGTATAGCCATTTTGGTAGTATGGCCACTTTCATTATGTTGATTCTTCCTAACCAGGAGCAAGGGATATTTTTGCATTTTCTTATAACCTCTTCAATCTCTTTTTCAGAGTGTTGTAGTTCTCAGTGTAGAGGTATTTTGTTTCCTTTGTTAGATTGATTATGTATTACCCTTTCACCAACTAATAGATTTACTGGAGAGACGTAAGGGAAGACTGTATATTATTGAGAAGATTCCAATTACTCTCTACTGAAAAGGTATCCTCCACTGTTGGGCCTGCGGAGTTCATTTTGGGAACTCAGCCTGGGAAAGTAAGGCACAGAATCACCATGAAGACTCTGGGAGGTTTCTGGAATGCTTCCACTTTATTTAGGAAAATCACAGGCTTATTATATAGCTTACGTGTGGACAACCATGGGGGAGGAGCATGGGAGGAGTATTTGATTGAGTGGCACTTTCTTATAGGTTATGTAGATCCATACATTAGTGGAGAACAGTGGGCAATATCTTATTGGCTAGACATGGTTGGGTGATTCTTCTTGGGCGAGGTGAAGGAGTCATGGACTAGGGGTGGAGGTACAGCCTGTTAATCCCAGCCTCTACACACTTAGGCGAGTTAGCTCAGCCTCAGAGAGGTCTTCGAGTTTGCTCACCTGGCCCAGCCAGGCTTCAACTTCTCCAAACAAAAAGTTTTTTTATCCCTTAAGAAATTGACAGTGATGAGGCTGGGGATTTAGCTCAGCCGTTCGGTGGCCTGCCTTGCAAGCACAAGGACCTGAATTAAAAAAAAAAAAAAAAAAAAAAAAAAAAAAAAAAAAAAAAAAAAAAGTTGACAGTGAGAAAAAGTTTATTCTCTTCCTTCAATCCAGATAAGTCTAGACCCTCACACTGTATAACAATGTAAAGGGGTCTTTATCAATTTTCTCATTTAGGCCTCCTTTGATCACACCATCTGGGTTGTGCCACCAGTCTTAATTTCCAGATAAGATAAAGGGTATATTAACTGCTAAACTTGGTAAAGTTATGTTACAGTGCATGTACATTGCGCTATTTCAACATCTGCCACTTTTTTGTTTCTCCTTTACCTACTGTGTGTTCTGAAAGTTCTTAGAAAAATGACAAGTTAAGGAATGACGGGCATGGTGAAAAGGGGAGAGCCTCCTTTCACCTTGTTCTATTTAGTGTGTAAAAAACAGAGTTAAAGGTTCAGCAGTGTTAAACGCCCAAGTTCATTCAATGGTCAAAGCATGAAGAAACAGAAGTCTAGCTCACCAAAAACCTTCTCAACTGGTCATAAGTAGGAAAATCACAGGTACAAGGAAAAGTATAGAAACTGAGGAAGCGAAATTAGCTAATGAAGCGGAGAAATATTCATGCCTTCTCTTAGAATAGGCAGATTTTCTAGGAATTTGGCCTCACTCGCTTCTCTTTGTTTAGGGCTCTTTCTGGCATTGTCATGACAGTTGTCAGTTGTCCTGGGATGAGGGAAGGATTCAGCATGCACGGAGAAGTCATTTAGGTGGCTATCTTAGATCTTGCTTGTTTCAACTGTCCTGGACACAGAGGACTCTCAGCTCATAAACATCCCATTCTTAATGATAAGCAGATTTAGAGGATAACAACAATCCAGCCAGGCTGCACAATTATTAAACTGAAAAAACAGAGTGAGTTGATTAGAGCAAGCATAGAAATAAATGAACGGAAAGCAAGCCAAAGAAACAATTGAACTCCCCTTACCATAGCCACTCTTAGCCCAAGAACTTCATTCACCCTTCTTGCTTTTCTCTAGTCTCTCCCATCTTTTACTTTTTAGGTGTCATATATGGTAAAGGCTACCATAAGCCACCTGTGCTTATGATAATTTGTTTAATCCAATTAAGTTATAGAACAGTGATTATCAAACATAAGTATTTTTAAGAATTATCTGTTGGGCTTATAAAAGTTTATTTGAGTATATCCAATTCCAAACTATGATAATTCAATAATTCTTAGGTGAGAGTTTTTTTGAAAGGTTGAAAATCACTGTAGGAATGCTTCCAGATACAAAATATGCCATGAAGTGATCACACAGCGAACCCTATTGCTGATAATGTGTTGAGAGGTGCCCCTATACAAAGACAAGCTCTTCTGCGGACCCCTCTTCCTCCTAACACCCTGCAGAAAAGATGGGTCAATCACTGTCTGAAGAACTGTGAAAGCTGCCGGGTACTTCGGACGTCTTTCTGTATATGTATATATATATAT
>NW_022900915.1:31130927-31171345 GCF_012274545.1 Fukomys damarensis | reverse complement strand
TATATACACACACACAGAGATAGATGATAGATAGATAGATGATAGATAGATAGATAGATAGATAGATAGATAGATAGATTTGGAGTAACTAAATAGAATAACATATATCTGACACTTCATGCTGAGGTTTGACTATAGCTTTACTCCTAAGGGTTATATACCAGAAACTTTGTTCCCCCTTTGATGGCCCTGAGGGATGATGCGACATTTAGGAATTGAGGCCTAGTAAGAGATGATTAAATCACAAAGTCCTCTTGTTCATAAATGTATTGATATCTTTCTTAAGAGACTAGGAGAGTTCACTTGGAAGTTGGTTAGGTCTGGCAGGACTGAATTAATTGATTCAAGAGAGGGTTGTTATAAAGTCAATCATTCACATGCATCTTCTGCCATGACCTCCCCAAAAGACTAGCAGATACCAGCTTCACACTCATGGACTGTCAAACTATGACCCCAAATAAATGTCTTTCCTTTGTAAATTACTCAGCTTCGGGTGTTTTGTTAGAGCAGCAGAAAATAGGGCAATACAAAACATGCTAAGAGTCCTCCAATAGTAACCTAGCTTGTTTCATTATGTGTGTGATAACATGTTTGTCCTCTCCCTCCCCCATTCCTTCTGTCTCCCCTCTTCTCCTCTCCCTCTCTACCCCCCAGTGTCTCTCTCTCTCTATCTCTGTCTCATTTTTCTTCCTTTCTGTGTTGCTGGGGACTTAGCTCTCATACACGCTGAGTGTGCAGTCTACTGATAATTTAATTCTTATTATTTTTCAAGAATGCCATATATTATTGTTAACTGTAGTCACCATACCATAAACTGATCTCTTGAACTTATTTTTGCTATTGAAATTTTGCACCTTTTGACTAAAATATTTGGAGAGATATTTTTAAAATAATTTGAAGTGTCAATATTTAAAAATAAAGATATTTACATAAAATTTATGAACTTCCTCCTTTAGTGAAATGCCTACAACTTAAAGTTGAATTGTATTCAATTAGTGTAAAGCTAGATATCCACACATAATTTCAATTCTAATAGTGATTGGCTGAAGCTAGCTATTTTCAGAAAGGATCACATATGTGAGTTTGGGTTTCATTGGTGGAGCTTTGATCTTGTTAAGTGAATGTTAAGATCAGATTTTGGTAGTGAAAATAGAGGTATTAAGCGGGATGTATTCACTAGCTACTTATGTGTTTTAAATCCTACAGAAATGGGTATAAATCATACATGAATCTGCACTGTGTCCCATTGGAGTGGCAAACCTGAGGTGTCCTCCAATTTTCTCTGGATGGCCATTGGATTAGGAAAGTTAAGGCAGTAAGATTCCAAGAAAACAGCACAGAATATACTCTCAGGAACATGGCAACTTCTTTTTTAAGTAAACTTTTCCTAAGGGTGTGATCAGAGCACCTAAATAGTGAACACTTAAGTTATGATTGGCCTGACATGTGAACAACTGGGGTTATGACCAGAATTTTAGTTTTAATTTATGACCAGCGTCTTGAGTTATGACCCAAATGCTAGCCACTTACCTTTATGGATGGTCTCAGATACAGATTTAACCCTTAAAGAGTTCAGGAAGGAATATTACAACACCCTTTCTGGTGTGGGGTTAATTGAGAAATCCTGGGCCAGTGTCTGTCTAACAGTACTGGTATCTACGTGTGTGCAGGAGAGAGATGTTGAAGGTTGAGTGGAGGAGACTGAGCCTTCAATTGATCAATTTAAGTAACAACCAGACTTCAGGAATGAATTGAGTTTGTAAGTCAAAGGGGTCTACTCTAGTCATAATGAGGCTGTTACACAGTTTATGGTATTTTATCAGTGTTTTCTTTTTTAAAGTCTCTGGGTGCAACAGATTGAGTTTGAATGTGTTTTCCTTTTAAGCTGATTGCTAGTTTGTAGATGAAAAGCTAACTATCATCAACTCAGATTTCTTTGGCAGCTACTGCTGTGTAGAAGAACCTAAGAGTGGTGTGAGTCCAACCTGGATAGGCAGCATAGTTCTTAAAAAATAAGAAATTATTGCAACATTTGAAAAGAAACAGTCATGGAACTGAGAAGCAGCAGCATCCTGCATGGGCACAGGATCTCTCTAGGTCCCACAATAAGCCCTGCTTGCTCTTGCCTTACTACCAGCCTGCTGCTCTTACATTTTCTCCCTGGCTCTATGGACATTGGCATCCATCATCCCCACATTGAAGAAATTTCAGACCCTGCCAAGAAGATGTGGGATCAGCTTTCACCTGAGGAAATTTCTCTTGGTGTTCAGCCATGGATGTGAATAGCCCCAGGGGTAAACTCCCATTTATTCATTTTGATTCTTAGAGGGAATCAGTTAGACAAGCATTTGTATGACTGCATTGTCTCCACTCTCTTCTTTCTCTAATCTTTCTCTTAATCTTTTCTGTCATTCTTCCATCAGTATCACAAAGCTGGGAATCCAGAGATTCCTCCCACTTCCATAGAATTAGTGCCAACTAAAGGAAGCCAATTAGAGCCCAATGAACCATGGCTTCAAGTATCCCAACAACTAGAGCAGAAGAGCTCAGAATGAATAGTGCTTGGAAAACCCTCTATGAAGTACACATAGGGAGCTGCACCAAAGGAACAAATAGGAGCCCAGGGCATAAACTCTGTGTGTAGGGATCATGGTCAATATTGAATATATGAAAATACTTGGCCATGGAAAAATAAAATTTAAATAATGAAATATCATGAGATGAGAACACTAGGCATTACTTTCCAACACAAAGGAAATGTTTATTTCAGTATTTTAAGTAAGCCAATTCCTATACATTCTTTAAAATCATTAGGGCTATCATTATGTATGCCATTAAATACAATATAGTTGTATTATAGATTTAAATATATCAGTTTAAGGAAATAGCTCCATTTGTTATCATTCTCAAGATTTGGTGTTCACTGATTATAGATACTTCCTTTATTGCCATTCTTAGAATTTGGTGTTTGTTTAAACTTCCTGACCAATTCTTTAAAGCTATATAAAGCAGAGACTTTGTTCAGGTTATTCATAGTATTCTCCGCATTTAGACTAGAGATTGCCACATAATATGGTGAATTTTTGACATGTGACAAACAGAATGAGGTCATTTAGGTAGGAGAAATATATTAACCTTTGTAATTACAATGTTTTTTGCTTTGTTCAGATTAAAGCTATAAAATAGAAAAGTATTCTAGTACCTATATACATTTTTTATAAAGATTCCATTGCTCAAGATTTGCACCATAGTAATATTAAACAATGTGTTTTTTAAAAATTTGTTAACATAGGTTTTAGGTTCTGAGATAAAAGCTCCATGTCCTTAGTGAGACTTCTCTTCCCAGTGTTTGCATGGTTGGGGACAGTGTTCAATAAGTAAAGCTCTTTTTGCCTTCCCTAAGTAAAACAAAACATTCTATTGTCTAATCTGCGTTCTCTATTATCTTTTCATCAAATAGGATGGGAGTAGGAGATGGTACTTGTTCCGTGCTTATTTGGGCTCTTTTAATGAAGATGCTAACTGGTACAAAATGTCACGCTTGCTTAGCAATCTTGACAATTAATGTTTCACTGCGTTTATGTCCATCCGACTTGATTGATGTACATGTTAGAAGTCCTGTCCAAAGGAATCAAATAGTATGTAAATTTTTCTTATTAATCAACCACTATACAGATATCCTGAAGTATTAGGGAAAACAACATTGCTTTTGTGCACTCTGTGCTGCCAGCTACAGTTGTAAAGTACAAAGAGAGCAAGCGAGGGTAAAAAGGAAAGCTGTGGAAGATTACACGAAGATGCTAAAGAAGTTGAAACAAGGACCTCATTTCTTTCTCTTATACCATCTACCCATCTATACTTGTACATGAGACCCTCCTCTATCTATCCTGATTCTGGTGAAATTTGGTTTTGTTCTGCTCCCCTAAGTCATTGGGGGACTATTTCTCAGTTCTGCTTACATCTTCAGTGTCAGGGAACTGGCCCCATTGAAGATCACACATAGCTTGGGCCACTGAGAAAACAAATAATCCAGAACAATTAAAATGGAGGGTGAAATAAACAAGACATCCAGATGGATAGCCTCAACATGGAAGCCTTTAGCAGAAGCACCCCATAACAATCAGGTGGCTCTGTGCCCCAGTAATGGAAATCACACAGTAAATCCTAGCTGAAGCGAAGGGTCTGCTTCAGACCCCGAGAGCTAGCAAAGGAAAGGATGGGGTGGACCGAGGGCATTTTTCCCTGAACAAGTCATCTTTTTTATTTCCTTTAATTTTTTTCTTACAATTTTCTAACTTTCATCATTTGCAATATTTTGTTTCTCTCTTCCTTTCCTTTGGACTGTGACATGCTTCTCATTTTTAGGGGATAGATAGCCTGGGACTCTTCTATTCATTTCAAGTTATATTTATGACATTAATTTTGTCTTTCTGTTTTCTTTCTTAAATATTTGTATGTGTAAAAAAAAAAAAAAGAAGGAATGTGGAATGAGGTACCTCTATACCGAACAGGATATCAAATAGTTTACATCTGAAAAATTTTACATTTTCAATTTGAAAATAAATGAATTTTTCCTTAATTATCCTCCAATTTTGGATATTGTGCCCAGGGCCTCTTATATGCTAGGTGAGTTCTGCTGTATATTTACCTTTTTAAAATAGATAATTTAAACTTTAAAAATGATGGTATTCTTATGTATGTAGTTTATTATACAGATTTTTTATTTTGAATAAAATTCATCTTAAAGACTTCAGAATACATTAAAGTGTCAATGAATTTTTAGCTTCTTACTAAATCTTCACTTATGAAGAAACATTATTTTGGCTTAAAATTGCACAATTATCTGAACTAAATAAGTATATATGTAAACATGCCTTTAAAATCTGTAGAATGTTTAACATTCTTTAAAATTAAGAATGGATATTCCAAAACCATTAATACAATGTTGAAGAGCATTTTTAATTGAGAGAATGTACAGATAACTGAACAGACAGGTTAAAATAGAAAAAGGAAAAGAAAACATGGAGGGTTAGAAATGTACATAAAAAATAGAAACTGAGCAATTTTGAGATAAGTTGGAAATAGAAACACATGAAGCCTTAACACATAAAATGTCAACTGACACACAAGAATAGACTTCATTCTATGTCTGGCACATATTAGAAATTCAACACATGTTTATTGAATGAATTAATGGTAGAAATATAGGCAGAAAAAGTAACTTCATGTAATAAAGAAATCTTTACTGAGACCATTTATAATACTGATTTTCAAATACTGGCTAGCCATGAATGACTTGCTGTGTCTGAAATACAGCTGGTTTCACATAAAATAAAAGCCCATGCTTATTTGATCCTTAACTGTTGACAATATCTGGTGTTATAATGATAAAACATGTATAATTTAATATAGAAGATAATTTAAAACTTTAAAAAATATACATTAGGAAGCAGTGTCTATAGTTACACATAATGAGCTATTGTATTATGTCAATATATTATTCTCTTTTAATTATAATTTTACTAGGAATTTATTAAAATTCCTACTGGTTTCTCTGGAACATAAAATTGTGAGGAAAAGCAATTCAGAGAATGAAAAAGTCAGCCTTGTCATAATAGCAAATGTCTAAACACTAAGAAATATGTAAATAATGTTGCATAAATTTAATTGAATTATAAAGACTGTATAATAATTATAAACATTCATACACAAATGACATTAAAATTATCCATCAGAAAGAATTTGCATAGAAGAAGGAGAGAATGAAACATTTAACTTATTAAAGTAGTAGTATTTCTGTTTCCCTGTTTTTGTTTTTGGCTGCCTTGATTATCCATAAAAAGTAAAGAATTATTAAAGACCATAAAGAATTTTATTTTCTATAATAAACTTTATAGAAGCTTGCTGTATGTTCCTTCAAATGCCATGAAGTGAAATGCTTACATGAAATTAAACCTTCTAACCATGGAACTCACATTTGTGTGTTCAATTAATAAATAGATATGTTATTATTTGGTGCTGTTTAGAATTAATGTTTACTTCCAAGCAAGTTTTCTAATGTCTATTTCCTCTAGTGAGTTTGTACAAGTGCTAAGGTCAGGCAGTTTTAAACCTTTTTCTTCCCAGATTATATTTTGGTTGTTTGAGATTTTACTCTGATGGAGGAGATGGATGGTAGGCCCTTCAGAAGTGCAAAGGAAAATGAAGTTAAGAGACCTCTTTAGTGCCGCTTATGCAATTATAAGGCTGTGCCCATTTTATTTCAATTATTGGTAAGTAGTTAATCTAAACTTTGGCATCAATGCAGCGTGGAGAATTAGAGGCACTTATTGCCAAAAATCAATGTTATTTTCTCCCTGATATATGAACCAATGAAATAATGTTTGCAGTTATCTAGTTATAGATTTCACATTATTTAGACATGAACCAAAACATCTCACTATTAGTAAAATGGTGATAGTGATAGTGATGGTGATATTAACAGAATCAATACTGGATCCTGATGAAATGCCAAAAAATTTTTTTAAATAATTAACTTCTTCAAAGCTGTCTTTAGCTTGAGCAATTGTGAACTAATTCTTTCTTTTATCAGCACCACCACCTTTTTCTCTCTAGTTTCCTGTATCTTTTAATAGCTCCTGAGGTTACTAGATACAATGAGAACCTGCCAGAATAGGAGTCTTCCTTCAGATATCATCAAGATGAAGAGAGGCAGAAAAGGTGCAGTTGACTTTGTACTGCTTTTTTGTTTTCAAATTCAGTAAAGTACTGACTTACCTTTTAATTTTATTTCTCTCCCTGGTTAATTTTCACTCACTTTGAAACAAATATGCTTAGAGTTTTAAAAATAAGAATGCATGATTTAAATATAAAATTAAGGTGAAGCTGGTGAAAATGGAAAGCAGTAGAAGATATGGGGAACCAAAAGAATAGTGAAACCTAATATAAATGGAAATAAAGTAGCTATTAAAATATGGAAATATTTTATAAATTACCTCATGTCTTTTATGTAGTAACCAATATGCAAACATTAAATGGGTCTACTTAAGTGGTATACAGATTAGACAACTCAAATATAAACAAGTGATATTGTATATTTTAAAGATTGAAGATCTGGGACATTGTTCATTTTAGTCGTTGTTGTCTTGAGTGGCACACTAGTAAATATGGGTGTATCAGAGGAAGGAAAATAAAGTCAGGTCATGTTGAATTCCTGAGGAATTTTAGAACTCTATTCCAATGACTACATATTGGAATCTGGTTTTATATCCTGCATTATAATTTGAAAAGTTATGAATTTTTGTAGAGTTATCTGTTCATCTTATCTTTTGCTTTCTGATATCCAACCATTCAGACAACTTTTCCACAGACTTAACTTATAAGTCAATGAATATTTTTTACCTCATTCTATTCTTTTCTCTTTGTGTTCTTGACGTGGCCATTTTTGATGAAATGAAGAAATATCCTATTTTTATATTAAGAGATTGTTAATGATCTTGAAGTATTACTTTTTAATTACATAGGCATTTATAACTATGTAGCTTCCTTTTTCTTCTTTCATCACTGGGATTTTTTAAAAAAATTCTGTCTTCTACGTGGCTAAATATATTTGAAAAGATGATGATGAGAATTTACCTTGGGAAGAGTACCACAATGAAACTGGAGTAGACGTGGGCACTGTGGCTAATGTGAGCATAATCTCACCTATAATTTCGTCAGTTATTTAACAAGGGTTTGTCAGATATTTTCTATGATTTTAGCTTTAGAGAGGTCCCATCTAACCATTGAATTTTTAAATAGAAATCAAAATGTTATAGCTCACTCTGAATATTTTCTCTGAAAAGTTAGTGTTATGAGCAGCTTCCATTAATTTTTTGGTTCTGAGAATAGTGTTTAATATATATTTTATGTGTGTGTATGTGAATAATGCTGATGAGCTTCTTTAGAACTTTGTCACAGTGCCTTAGGTATATTTTTCTATTCGAGACTGTGGAAATTTGAAATAATTGAACCTATTTTTCTGGAGTGAGATGGAGTCTTAGTGTTTTAATGTGTATTTCTTTTTTTTTATTTTTATTTTTTATTTAAATTTTTTTTTTCAGCTTTAATTGAGTTTATTGGTACATTTTAGGGATACAGTACAGTTACATTCATTGTTGGGATCTTGTACCTCTACATGACAAGTCTTGATTCTCATCATTTCTTGAATGGCCAGTGATATTGAGTATCTTTTCATGTATTTAATGGCTTTTAGTACTTCTTCATCTGCGAAGTATCTGTGCATTTCAGATGCTCTCTTTTGGATTGGGTCTTTAAATTTAGAGGGTTTAATTTTTTTGAGTTCTTTTTTATTTTCTAGATATTAGTCCTTGTCTGATGAGTAGCTTACAAATTATTTCCCATTCTGTACAATTGTCTCCTCATTCTGTTGATGGTTTCCTTTGCTCTGCACAAGCCTCTTATTCTGATGTGATTCCATTTGTGATTCTTGGTTTGTTTGCAGTATATAATGTTTACAGTCCTTCTGGGGAGTTGTTATATGTGCATAGCACATCTCAATTTCTTTTTTTCCCCTTCCTCTCCCCTCCTCCCCTCCTCTCTCTCTCTCTCTCTCTCCCTCTCTCTCTCTCTTTCTCTCTCTCTCTATCTATCTATATCTATATATCTCAATCTATCTGAGAAATGTCTATCTCCCTATTTCCTATTATTTATCATTTATTTTGCTCTATTTTGGGTTTCCCATATGAGAGAAATGTGGTATTTAAACTTGTGCATCTGATTTATTTTCATTAGCATTACTACTTCAAGGTGCATCTATTTTAACCTCAAATAATTCAAATTTACCTTTCTTTATGGCAAAGTAGTACTCCATTGTCTGTAAATACCAAATTTTCTTCATTCATCTGTTGATGAATGAATATAGGCTGCTTCTGAGATTTTGCTGTTATGATTCATGCTAATGTAAACATGGGTGTTCATGTATCACTATACTATGGTATCTTTAATTCTTTTAGGAAGATTCTGTACCTAGAAGGGAAATAGCTGGGTCAAATGGAATTTCTAGTTTTAGTTGTTTGAGGAATTATAGGGAACAGGGAAACGGGACGTTACTAGAACTGCTGTAGTAAGTCCTAGTCTCCTGCGCTCTGCAATAAGTCCTAGTCTCCTGCGAGCCATGGCAGCACAAGGTGAATTAACTTATTACACAGAAAAGATAGAAAAAATGAAACTTGGAGAAGAAGCTGAGCTTTTGGCTCTGGGCGGCAAAGATGAAAGTTCCACCCCTTCCACACTCTGCTTGCCACACCTTTATTCAGCGTATCATCAGTACATCAGGAGAAACAAATGTAACAGATGACAAAGATGAATGGAATTCACAAACATAAACATATTCTTCCATGCATTTGTAAGCAGGCACGAGATGCCATGTGTTGTGAGAAAGTCTAGTAGCCTGTTGGTGGCCAATCCCTATATATCCCTATAAACTTTTTTTTTCATATATGGGTATCAGGATCTTGTGCTTGCAAGGCTACCACTGAGCTAAATCCCTGGCCCTTCTCCCTATAATCTTTTCTTGAATCTGATTTAAGTGTACTTCAGCTATTCTCAAGACTAAGATTTATCCCAGAGAGAAGATGCAATTAAGTTCAAAATTGGGGGAAAATGTCACAAAATTGAAAAAAAACTTATGTTAGCTAAAAATAGGTTTATATGTTTGCATAATTGTGTTTACTTGAAGCAAATTGGTGAATATTATTATCAACAGGAGCTCCTGCTATATTTTATATTTATATTTATTTTGCTATATTAAACAATTTAAGCCTTACATTTGGAATAGTGGCACATTCCCATAATCCCAGTAATCTAGGAAGTTTTCTTGGTGGAGAGACAGTCAAAAGACTCCCCAGTTTAAACCCAATCTGAGCCATACCTTGTCTCAAAATTAAAAAGTTATAGTAGGGCTAAGGATTTAGCTCATATAAAGGTCCTGGGTTCTATCCCCTGCAAATTATCACTCTAATAAAAGAGAAAAGAGAGATACAAAATAATAAAAAATAGAATTAAAAAATAAAAGAGAGATTTAAATGTCATACACATCATGCAGTTGAAAATGGAGGTTCATATTTAGAATAACGTGATTGAAAGCTGCTTGTTGACAAGGAAACTAAACCCTGCTTCTGCACATATTTACACAGTATGGGTGCTTCTCAAAGTATTTTCTGCAAGAAGTGAAATGTAAATTCCTATTCAGTCCATCACAGATCTTTATTTCAAAAACAAAATTAATAGTGATGTAATAAAAGTACTACAGTAAATGTCATTTATTATTGAGATCTGACTGGCTGGCAAGTCCTGAAAATATAAAAATGCCATTGATACATAAAAGAATTCTTTGATAGGTACTCGTTCAGCTCTTATTTACCAGAGAAACAGATACATTAGGAAACTTAAATAATCATTTATTAATACAAAGTTGTTATGTGAGGTAGAGCTAGAATATTAACCTATGACTATTTAACCTATGGCCAATACAGTTGTGCTGTCATAACAATTCACATCAATATCCTATGATTTTATTGAAATTACACTGAGGAATGAAAGTGAAGAAATCATTTAACTAGCTTCAAATGGCAAATATTCATAATAAATTTGGGAAACAGAGTATGAAAAGAATAATGTATTAGGTCTCACCACATTTATTTTTACATGATGAATTGAATGGAAGGTATGAATTAAGTTTACATTTTGGTTTTGAATACAATTTGATTTTTTAAAAATGGAATAATTACTACTAGCTTGCATTGTATATGATCACACAGACTGATAATTTCTCTAATAAAGGTGCAGGGATAGTTGGAAGGGAAGAGAAACAGAACTGTGACTTCTTGTTGCAAACATGGTACATGACCTTGACCGTGCCTAGTAATCTTTGTGAGTCTCAGTTCTTTTGGCATATAAAGATAACTAATTTTATTAACTGTGCTTAGGTTTTTGTGAAGATAAATGAGTTAATCACATTTGGAACACATTCTGTAATTCTGTATTGACAAAACATGAAAATGTTTAATGTAACATTGACATTAAGAAAGAAGGCTGTGTTTATCATACACAGTATCTAGTCCACTGCTGCAAGGGTCAGAAATAAGCCCTTTCTTTTTCAGTAATATAGACTAGAGTGAAGTCCACAAAATGGCAAGAGCCTGTATAACGTTTGTAAGATGCTTGGATGAGAGCATAGTAGTTTGAATGACAGAACCATTTCTATAAAGTGCCCAGATTTTAATCCTGGCTGTCCCACTAATTAGCAACCTAACCCAGAGTAATTTATTTAACATTTTAGTGAGATATAAAATGATAATCATAGCAACCTGTATCTCACATAATATTTATGCAAATTTTCCTAGCACCTACTTATTTTATATTATCCAAAGTGTTGGGTAACCGGCATACAAAGAGGGATACAAAAATATCTTTGAATACCTTTTCCAAAAAAGCCTACAAGTACATTAAAAATGTGTAGAAAATATAGAAAGGAGACATAAACAGATATTTTCAGATGATAACGAAGACCTCAAGGAAGTAATTCAAGGTAATGGTTTGAAAAATCACTAGGAGTATGATCTACAACTTACATGTGGTCAGAGAGGGCTGGATGACACAAAGAGCAGCTACAGAAGAACACAAGGATGGAAAGATCCAGGTAAAGGGAGCACTAAGGCAAGTTCTCTAAAGCAAGCAGAAACTTTTTAGCAAGTTTGCCAAAAAAACAAGAAAACTAATGTGATTGGAAAGGAGTATATGGGGGTACATCAGGGAGCTGAGTTCAGAGTGGTGTTATATAGGGCATACCGCTATTCATATAAATTTCTTTTATATTCTAAATCTTATGAGAAGTTTTTGGAAAGTTTTAACACAAGAATTAAGGTTTACAAGTATCTCTCTGGCTGTTGGGCTAAGAATAGAAAGAAGAGCTCAATAATGGAAAAAGAGAAATAATTGTTGAACTATGATAGTGAACTGGACAGTGAAGGTAAAAAAATAATTGTATGACGGGGTGTATTTTGAAGTTTTAATGATTCATTCTGTTGAGTTGAAAGGAAGCAAAACAAGAACCAAAGGTAATGTATTTAAATTCTTCTCTTGAGACTAGAAGATATGGTAGATTAACCTAAGCACAAGAAATAGTTTAATGATATAATAACAATGGGAAGCCAATCCAACTGTTTATTAAAAAGCAAGCAAGAAGTATGAAGGAAGATGGCTTACCAGAGGGACTGCGTGCACTTCTTGCACAAAAAGAAGGACTAGAAAAGAACAAACAGTTATTTTCTGTTCAACTAGAATATTTGAGGAGCATGGTACAAAATAATGAAAGTAAAATGGAAAAATCATGGAACAATGGAGACTGGATGGTCGGTAAAGAAGGGAACAAAAGTTTCTTACTTTTAATCCCACCAAACAAGTTCAAACCTGGGAAAGCTCTTCCACTATGAGAGAAAGGTTAACAGGAGTCCCTAACATCCCATACCATCACTCTGGGAACGTGAGCATTTTGCTGGTGTGGAATTGGGCAGCCCTATTATGCCCGAAGGCCAGGTGGGTAGTTGTTAAAGGAAGACATACCCTTGGAATGCTTCAGAGAGGAGACCCAGTTCACATACTACCTGTGCTCATCAAGGCTACTGCTTTAGGGTGAAATTTTGAGCCTAGCCACTGTGCCCCATCTCTACTGCCATGTACTGCCTAAACCACTGGATGAGGGTGGTCCCACTTGTGCATGTCATGCAGAGATTACCAGGTGCCCACTGCCCAAGATGCACCCTGACACCCACACATGCTAGAATGACTGTAGCCCCACGTAGGCCTCAGAGACTAACAAGTGTACTCCATGCCGCAGAGGTGCCCTGTATCTGTTGCATGAAGCTGCACTGTGATTACCAGGCTGCCTGCAGCAATCTTGCCATTGCACAGTCCATGAAGACTGAACAATGCCCTTCTGCTGTGATATGTGTGCTTTACCATACCTGTCCTGGCATGTAAAGTGGCCTGGTCCTTGTACCGTTCAAGCAGACTGACAGGGGCATTCTTGCCACTGTGCATGTGGGCTGCCTGTACCTGTAGAGCCTGAACACCAGGTGCTCTGAGCCCATGGTTGTACATATCACCAGTGACTGGGCCACATGTGTCCTCTTCCCCACATGGCCTATGGTGATGAATGAGCTTTCTGACTTCATGAACTATACTCAAAACTATTGATCACAGCTGAAGAAGCCACTAAGAGCTCAATTGGCAGCTAAACCAATGAAACCTGATAAAGCAACACCTTCAGACACATCACAAAAGCCCCTTTGTAAAATTGATAGTGGTGACTAATCCACAGAACCAATGTAGGGACACATAAAGTATGAAAAAACAAGGTACCATCATGCCTCTAAAGGAACACAATAACTATCAACAAACCTCCAAAGAGAAAGAGTCCAACAAAATGCCTGAAAATGAATTCTAAAGAATAATTGTAAATAAATTCAATTAAATATAAGACTGATAATTCAATGAAATTAAGCAAACAATCATGATACAATGAAAAATTTAAGAGAGAAATAAATATTTTTAAAAAATCAAACAGAAATCTTGGAAATAAAATAGTAACTGAAATTTAAAAATACAGTGTAGAAACTTAAGACCTGAAGTGCCATAGTCATACAAAAAGAAGATTAAAAAAATATGAGAGAGACCTGTGAGACACATAGTGCATCATTAAGAGTACAAATAATAGAATTTTGGAGTTCCAGGTGACAGGAAGGAAGAAGGCATAGAAAATATATTGAAGAGAATCATAACTGCTTCTATTAGGAAAGACATAGTTATCCAGGCTAAGGAGGCCCAAATGATCACAAGTAAATTTGGCCAACAATGCTATTTCCATTGCATAGTATAATCAAAATGTTGAAACCAAAGACAAAGAAAGAATTTTATAAACATCAAGAATAAACACAAAGTTTTTTTAAGAGAACATAAATTATACTTAAACCAGATTTCTTATAGGCCAGAAGGCAAAGGGAAAATATATGCAAAGTCCCAAAACAAGGAAAAAAACTGCCAATCAAAAATACTATTCTCAATAAAACTATTCTTCAGAAATGAAGGAAAAAATGAAGATTTTTTTCCAAGATGAGCTAAGGAAATTCATCACAACCAAACTGACTTTACAAAAGATACTTAAGGGACTTTTATAGCTGGAAGTAAAAGTAAAATAACTACTATCATGAAAACAAGTGATAATATAAATCCCACTATAAAATTTGAAACAGAAAGAGAAAAAGAAAAAAAGATCATATCATCAATATAGAAAACATTAAACCACAAGGATACGCAATAAGGGGAAAAAAGAATAGAAATATTTGAAAAAATCAGAAGGAAATTAACAAAAATCACAAGAATAAGTCTTTAAAATCAATAACTATTGTTAATGTGAACAGATTAAATTCTCACCTAAAAAGAAGAGACTGAATTGATATACAAAACAAGACCCTATTTATGCTATCCAAAGGAAACTCACTTTACCAGTAGAGACTTACAAAGACAGAAAGTGAATGAATGGAAAAAGAAATGTGAAATAGGAATAAAAGGGACAAAGGGGAAGGGTAAATGGGAGGGTTAGGGAAAAGGAAGGAAGGAAATGGAATTAATATGAGAAAATGAAAAATAATGGAAACAGTATTTGTAGATTGGGAAGGAGGGAGGGGTTGAAGGAAGGTCAGGGGGATGGGGAAAAAATAAAAACCAAGATGATTTATGTAAAGGTACAAATTTCCAACAATGAATGTCATTATATTGTATACCTTAAATGTACCAATAAAATTAATTTAAAAGAAAAAGAAAATACATTCCATGCAACAGAAACTCAGAGTGAGGAGGTGTGGCTATATTGACATCAGATAAAACAGTCTTTTAATCAGAAACCTTTGAAAGAACAAAGAAAGTCATTATATAATAATCAAGTGATCAATTCAACAAGAAAACATGATTATAAATATACATGCACTGAATTGAGGAGCACCCAAAATAGATAAAACAAATGTCATTAGATGTAAAGAGAGAGTGAAACTCCAATACAATAGACATTAACACCCAACTTTCATCAATGGAAAGATGATCCAGACAAAGAAAAAATTTCCATGAATAGAGATCAGAGTGAAACTGTAGTATAGATGAAAGAAACCAAATGGAGCTAAAAAAGAAAAACCCCAATTTTTAAGAAGAAATGGACAGATTTCTAGATACCTATGAATTACCAAAGTTGAATTAAGAAGATAAAAACATTTTAAACACCCCAATCACAATCAGTGAAATTGAAAATGTAATTAAAAACTTGCCAACAAAGAAAAGCCTCCAAAATAAGATCTACTGCTGTTACTCTTCAGACTTTTCAATGAAATTGAAAGAGAAGCAATACTTCCAAATTCATTCCTGAAAGCAAATATCACTTTGATTCCCAAATCTGGGAAAGATGTAACTAAAAAAGAAAACTACAAGCCAATCTCCTTAATGTATATAGATGCAAAAATCCTCAATACGATTCTAGCAAACGGAATACTGAGGATCATCAAGAAGATCATGTATCCTGACTAAGTCAGATTTATTCCAGGGATGCAAGGATGGTTCAACATACGTAAATCAATAAATATAATACACTATATTAACAAAGTCAAGGACAAGAACCACATGATCCTCTCGATAGATGCAGAAAAAGCATTTGACAAAACGCAACACCCATTCATGATAAAAGCTCTGCAAAACATTGGAATAGATGGTCTATGTCTCAACTTAATAAAGGCTATCTATGAAAAACTAACAGCCAACATCATATTAAATGGCCAAAAACTGAAAACCTTCATGTTAAAATTAGGAACAAGACAAGGATGCCCACTATTACCATTCCTCTTTGATATAGTTCTGGAAAAATTAGCCATAGCGATTAGACAAGAGAAAGAAATTAAAGCAATAAAGATAGGAAAGGAAGAAGTTAAACTGTCATTATTGGCTGATGATATGATACTCTACATTGAAGACCCAAAAAACTCCACCAAAAGACTTCTAGACTTAATTGACACTTTTAGCAGAGTAGCTGGATACAAGGTCATCACCCAAAAATCAATATCCTTGTTGTACACAAACAACAGACTCACTGAGAAAGAAATTAGGGAAACAATTCCTTTCACAATAGCACCACAAAAAATGAAGTATCTGGGAATCAATCTAGCAAAAGAAGCAAAAGACCTCTACCCTTAAAACTATAGCACTCTGAAAAAAGAGATCAAGGAGGATATAAGAAAATGGAAAGATGTCACCTGCTCCTGGGTAGGAAGAATCACAGAACTAGAAAGAACAATACAAAAATTCATTTGGAACCGTAAGAGACCTAGAATAGCAAAAGCCATCCTAGGCAACAGACACATGGCAGCAGTTATAACAATTCCCAATCTGAAACTATACTACAAAGCCATAGTGATGAAAACAACATGGTACTGGTGAAGAAATAGACCTGAGGATTAGTGGAACAGACTGGAAGACACAAAAACAACTCCAGATGCACTCAGTTACCTTATCTTTGACAAAGTAGCTGACAGTCGCCACTGGAGGAAAGATAGCCCTTTTAATAAATGGTGTTGGAAAAACTGGATCTCAACCTGCCAAAAACTAAAACTAGACCCTTATCTGTCACCATGCACTAAATTAAAATCCAAGTGGATTAAAGATCTAAATATTAGAACAGAAACACTAAACTTGCTGGAATATAAATTAGGCAGAACTCTGGAAGACATTGGCATAGGAAAATACTTTATGAACAAATCTTCAGTAGCACAGGAACTAGCAGAAAGAATCAACAACTGGGATTTCATCTTATTAAAAAGCTTCTGCACTGCAAAAGAAACCATCAACAGAACTAAGAGACAACCTACAATGTGGGAAAAACTTTTTACCAGCTGCTCCTCAGACAAAGGACTATTATCTAAAATATATAAAGAACACAAAACAACCAGCCCCCCCCAAATATAAAGACCAAATTCTAAAATGGGCATCTGAAATGAACAGACATTTCTCAGACAAAGAAGTAAAAGCAGCAAATAAATATATGAAAAAATGCTCCACATCACTGGTCATTTGAGAGATGCAGATAAAAACAACACTGAGATTACACCTCATCCCACAAAGAATGGCTGCTATCAAGAAATCACACAATAACAAATGTTGGCACGGTTGTGGGGAGAAAGGAACCCTTCTCCATTGTTGGTGGGAGTACAGAGTAGTCCAACCACTATGGAAGTCAATATGGAGATACCTCAAAGAACTAGGATTAGAGGTTCCATTTGACCCAGCCATCCCTCTGTTGGGTATCTTTCCAAAAGAATTGAAAGAATCATATCACAGTGATATATGCACACCCATGTTTGTAGCGGCACAGTTTATAATAGCTAAAACTTGGAAACAGCCCATCTGCCCATCAGTTTGAAACTGGATAAAGAAGATGTGGTTTTTCTATAAAATGGAATACTACTCAGCCATAAAAGATGAGAAAGTAGATTCATTCATAGGTAAATGTGTACATTTTGAGGATATACTCCTAAGTGAAATAAATAAGTCACATATAGGCAAATACATAATAGTTTCTCTGGTGTGAAAAACTAAAATAGTACTCAAGATCCTAATGGGACAATTAGCAACATGATATAGTAAGAAAAGGACCAAAGGTGTAGGGACAGGGAGAGGGATAAGGAAAGGGGAACAAGGGAAAAGGCAAAAAAATATGAGAAAATGTAAAAATGGAATTAAAGTGTTTGAAGTTGGGGAGGGGAGGAGGCGTTGAAGGTAGGTTGGGGTCAAGGGGAAAAGATGAGAACCAAGACCTGGCATGTAAAGGTACAAGATCCCAGTAATGAATGTAACTGTACTGTGTTCCTAGAATGTACCAATAAATTCAATTTAAAAGAAAAACAAACAATTTTTAAAAGTAATATGGAAATTTGATTGTAGCGAAACAGATTCACATTAAGACCAGACTCTTAAGTGAAATAAATAGCACACATATGTGTAAATATCAAATAGTTTCCCCGGCATGAGAAACTGAAAGTGTAAATAGGATCAAAATGTATAGTAGATAATGTGAAAAAGGAAGAAAAGGTCCAAAGTGGAAGGGGAAGAGGAATTGGGAGGGGTAGAGGAAAGGAATGAAGGGAAAGAGGGCCTGGGATTTAGCTCAGTGGTTCCCCTGCCTGCCTAGCAAGCATAAGGTTCTGAGTTCAAACCCTGGTACAAAAAAAAAAAAAAATCTGAAGGGAAAGACAATATATGAGAAAAGGAAGAAATGGAAACAAAGTCTTTGTAAATAAGGAGAGGTGGAGGGGTTGAAGGGAGGGCAGGAGAATGGGGAAAAAAAATAACCAAGATGTATCATGTAAAAAGTTCAAATTCCCAATGATGAATGTCATCATGTTGTATACCTAAAATGTATCAATACACTTACTGAATTAAACAAAAAGTAATATGGAAATATAAAGTCCCTGAATAGTCAAAGCAATCTTAAACAAAAAGAACACGCTGAAAGAATGACAAATATTTTATCTTTAAGATATTCTACAGGACTATAGTAACCAAGACAGCATATGACTTACATAGTAAACAACACACAGACCAGTGGAATACAGTAGAAGTTCCAAGAAGAAATTTCTACATATTTGAAGCCAAATAATTATCAACAAAGGTACTGGAAACATAAGTTGAAGAAAAGATGGCATAACAGTTAAGCTTAATTGCCAACTTGATTGACTTGGGAGCTGCCTGAAGGATTAGTAAATTACACTTCTGGGTATGCCTGGCTATGTAGTGGATACTTGACCTTGCTGTCCTTCCAGGCTGCTCTGAGCTAAACTGCTCCTTTACACCTTTATGCCATGATGTTTCTGCCTTGTAGTCAACTAACCAATGGTCTGAACTCTCCGAAACCATGAACTAAATTAAACCTCTCTTCCTTTAAATTATGGGTGTCAGGCTGGGGATTTAGCTCAGTGGTTCTGCGTCCTGCTTCGCAAGCACAAGACCCTGAATTCAATCCCCAGTACCAAATAAATTAAATAAATAAATAAATAAATTTGGGTGTCAGATACTTTTTACAAGTAATGGGAAATCTGACCATACAAATGGCTTCTGCAATAAATGCCATTAGGTAAACTGTATATAATTAGGAAGAAGCAAGATACATGATGCCTTTCTCTTACCCTCTACACAAATCAACTCATTGTGGACTGAGGACTTGATTGCAGGCCAAAAACTATGAAATTGCCTGAAGAAATTTAGGAGAAATAATTCATGACATCAGTTATAGACAGTGATGTTTAGACTAAGAGCCCCAAAGCAAAGCCAACAAAAGCAAAAATAGACAAAGAGAATTATGTTAAGAAGCTTTAGCATATCAAAGAAAACATTAAAGTGAAGAAAAAATGAACTAAATAAGAGAAAATATTAACACATTGCATATCCAAATATCCATAATATTTGCAGAACAAGAAAATCAACAGCAAGAACAAAATATACCAAAAATTCAATTAAAAAGAGAAAATATGAATAGATATTTCTCAAAAGAATAAATGAAAATGGCCAAGTAGTACTGAAAAAAGTGTTCATTATCACTAGCCAATAGGAAATGAGAATGAAAACCACAATACCATTTTGTCCCAGTGAGAATACTCACTGTCAGAATAGTAAAGCATAACAAATGTTTTCTAGGTTGCAAGGAAAAGAATACTTTTATACATAGCATTATTTAGAACAGTAGAGGAATCCCTAAGAAAAATAAGTATAAATCTACCATCTGATTCAGTTATCCCATTGCTGGATATATATAGAAGGGACAGAATTATTATATAAAATATACATATGCACTCCCATGTTTATTGCATTATTATTTACATTAGTCAAGATTAATACTAAAACTTAGGGTTAAATGGATATATATATATATATATATATATATATATATATATATATGTATGTATATATTCATTAAAAAGAAGAAGGCCACTCACTATGTTCTCTCTTGCACTGTGGTCCACCCTCACACTACAGGGTGTACATCTTTCCTTCCATTTCCTTTCATTCCAATTAATTCCATTAATTTGGCCTAAATTAATTGTGCAGAGCCTGTTTCTATTTCTACCTTTTTTGTGCATGTCTTGATTGATTCTTTGCTCAGGACAGAAAGAACCAGAAGCTGCCTCTGGGGTATAGGAGAGTATCTTGACCAGAAAATGGAAAACATGCCCAGCTATTGCAAGCTTGTAGAACTTCAGATCTAAACACTCACAGTGCTGTTGATCAAATGCCCTGGGAGACCGCCAGCAGTTAGGAGAAATGTGGTGCGTGTGTGTGTGTGTGTGTGTGTGTGTGTGTGTGTGTGTGTGTGTGTGTGTGTGTGTATGGAGGTCATATAATATGTGAGCAAATAGAAAATAATAAGCTAACAAAACTGGTGAATAAGTGTTCAGGTAACACCAACTTGTAATAGAATAATAAGGATAGGATTTATAAAAATTATTGTCAATATTCATTTAAATATTTTGCATATGGGGATCACTGGGGTCTACTTAAATATTTAATTCGATGAAACATCATGAAATCAATATTTTAGATACATTTATAAGGGTGAACCTGAACTTGGAGAGATAAAATATCCTTACAGCTAAGTAATAAACTAGAAGTAAACAAGAGTGAGATTTCAGATTCACAATCTCTTTCTTGGGCTGTTTCTTCTTAACTCTATGAAAGCATAAAAAGAAACATTTAAAAGAAAATTCTATAGTTTTACAAATAAAAAGATGACCATTATCCTGGGACAAAATAAAGGCACATAGTCTTTTCAAGAGGAAACAGTTTAAGGAAAGTGTGTGAGTCTTTCTTTCTCTCTCTCTCTCTCTCTCTCTCTCTCTCTCTCTCTCTCTCTCTCTTTCTTTCTTTCTTTCTTTCTTTCTTTTAGTATTCTCATTTTACTTAGTGCTTCAAATGTCAAGGACACCTGTGAATCAGCTTTGGGGTATTATGTTCATTGACTTCTGAGAATGCTGCATTACAATAGCTTTGGCTGTCATTCTTTTGGTACATAGTTAGAAGCCTATAATAATGATAATAGCGCTCACATTTATGCCCTCCTTCACAGTTTCCTAAGTGCTTTCACATATATTGTCTTATATAAGCTTCATAAGAGCCCAGTAAATATATTCATTCATGTCCTTTTTATTCATAACTGTCATTTCAATGTCAATTATATACATTTTGTTAATTCATATGGTTGGTTAGTTGTATAAAGCTTTAGTCAGACAAATGGCAAGATATGAAGAGAAGCTAAAGTATTAGTCATAATTCTGAATAATTGTTTCCTTTTAAAAATTGACTATGAACAAGGTAGTGAATGAATATGCATTTTTAAATTGCAAGCCATTTTCCAAGCATTATTTGTGAATTTGGAATAATAGCTTTTAATATGACTGTAAAATCATATGAGAAAGATATTTTAGGAGTTTGATTCTTAATATGAAACTCATATTTGCCCCATACTTAATGAAAAGCGTGACTATATTAAACAAATGACTATCTTTTAAAATTAGCCACAATATATAAAGATCTCTAAATTGAATTTCAAAAGAATATAGTAATAGAACTTTCAGTTTGTATTCAAAATACAATATTTACTTTCTTTTTTAAAAATAAGAAAAAAATACATGTTACCTTAATAACTAATTATCAGAATAAAGATTTAAAGTAGATCTGGTTGAATTTTAAGCTATTTAAACATTTGGTTTACAAATCAAATAGTTTTGAGATCCCCCCACTTTATGTGTAGGTTTATACTAATAGTAAATAGAAAAATTTGGCATTTTTTATTCATATCCTATTTCCAGAAAACATACATTTGATCAGACTGGACTAAAAAAATAAATCTCCATGTTCTCATCATTTGTTTATTAAAGTGTAGTCTCATGATGCTTGTATGAAATTCATAGTTTAGAAAAAAGAGCTAAAAGAATGAAAGTCACTGACTCATCTTCAAACTTTCGGGTAATTCTTACTGTAAAGCCGCATTAAAGCGTATGATTTGAAAGAAAAAAAATGTTTTCTATGCCTTCTATATAAATAATCCTTGACTATGAGATTTTAGACATCACTCAAAATCAATTTCCATGACATTATAAAAAAATAACATTATTGAATTGGAAATAGGTCAGAAAAACATTGTACTGAATTTGGCACCTTTGGAAAACAGTTAAAATAAACATTTTGTTTCCTTGGGTTAAGGGTAGAATGTTACATACAATGTTTTGTTGTTTTGAATTAGCTGCGTGATAGTTACCTAATTTTACTCATTAGTAAAATGGAAAGGTTTAAGATAAATTCTTAGGGTTAATTTAATTGATCTGAACTGTGCTAGAAGTTACTTTTATTGAAAACTGACTACATATTTTAATATCTAATCTATAAAATTTTATAAAATATTTACCATGGTGTCATGAATTGTGATTAATGCAGCTAATATAAAGAGCCAAATAATGAACTATGTCATGAATATTATGACTGTGCTTTGACTTCTTTCTTCCAATCCTGATTGAATTTTACAGAATGGTAATATATTTGATAAAAATTCCATATTTGCTTTCAGGTACTCGATGATGTTTTATTTCTTTATGTACTTTTTTCCAGTACTGGAAGGGAGAAGGAACTCAAGACCTTGCATTTGCAAGGCAGGCACTGTGCCACTGAACTAAATGTTTTTAATGAGATATTCTTTTTTTTATACTTTAAAATCCATATAATCCATATAATAAAAAATCCATATAGTATTTTAAAGAACTATTAAAATGAGTGAGATGGAGAAATATATAACCACTCTGATGTTATACCTTTCCCTTGAAAACAAATCCCCTTTGAATTCATTCAGCATTTTTAAACAGCCTATCATTTACCTTTAATCAGATAAACCAAGATTGGCACCATTGTACAGATAAACAAGAGTAGCCATGCAGGTGACATCCATTTTGCAAGAGATGGAGTATTTTTATACGACAAGAAGGTCAGACTGGTTGCTTGGTGGATAGAGTACAGCACTGCGAATACTTGGGAAGCGTACAGATGAGAAACAGTTAGATACTACCATTTGTTATTGTTCTTTTAATTTAGTTAAACTTTACATTAAAGGATATTCTTTTACAAACAGTTATAAGGCCTCTTTTAAGCAGATGGCCAATGCAAAAAGTTAAAAAAATGTGATTATAGGCATTTGGGGGGACAGAATTGGTTATATTTCTGTTTGGTTACTACCCTAGCTGTAAAAGAGCAGATGTTTGACTTATGTATGAATTTTTTTAATAGTTTTCATTAAGTCTTTATCTGTAGTTTGTTAGTGTGCTTTCATCGATACACTCAGACATCTGTTCTTTGGACCTGTGCTTCAAGCATCCTGCAGGTGTGTATTAATTTTATTGGATGAGTCGTTATTATAATCAGAAGTTTGTTTACCCTGGAAACTCTCCAGTAACAGAGTTCTTCAGTTAGGAAACACCCACTCTCTAGCTAAATAATCTTTTTTTTTTTTTTAGTGATTTCTCCTGTTTGTTTAACTGTCATAGACTTTGAGAAAGCCTATCACAGAACTTTTCATTTCTAGGGCAAAATTCATTTACCTTAGGTCTTCCATGGTAATTTCTTCTGGCTAGAGAAGTTATATAACTTTTACATCTGTGTTGTCATTCTTGCATTCATTTTTGAAATGAAACACTGTGAAACCTTCATGGATTTCTGATTGAAAAAAATTAAATGTATGAGATGTGATATTTGCCATAAAAGTAATTCTCTCAAGAAGCCAATTTCACAGACTAGTATATGAGGCGCCATAGGAAACAGCATCAGCCCCTTCAGTCACTGGGCTGCTGCCCAGAAAGATACAATTGATTCAGTTTCAGGGATTCACTTCCAACTTTGAGAATTATCTTAAGGCAGACTTCTAAAATGTGTGATTCAAATATCTTTGGATCCTTCAGGTTTCTGATGTCATTTTTTGCTTTGGTGTCCTCACATGTTGCCTTGAATCCCATCACTGCATCCTGCTGGCACTACTGATCTCATATTTCGGGAGATTCCAAAGGGATCCCCTCATCCTGCTCACTCTTGTGTGACCGCCTTCCTGCCTGTGATTACTGCAGTCCCTTAAGATGCTGATTGTTTCAATGTTTATTTAAACCAGCTTGAACACATTTTACATTGTTTTGTTCCTCCAAAGTTATACTACTCACTTATTTTTTGATGATCTTGTGCAGAAGATTAGTTCGAGACTAATACGAGGGAATCAAACAATATGGAAAGAAATATTAAATATTATTACCCTAAAATTTCTTAGGATTTCTATTCTTAGATCCCAACATTTAGTATATATACACACATATATATATATATATATTTATACAATTGTGTGTGTGTGTGTGTGTGTATATATATATAGTGCATATATTCATACAATTCAGTTTGTGACCAGAATAATGGAAAGAATGAAGGTCCTGAACCAAGGTACCATATACCTTTCCAGGAATTTTCCTCTGTGCTCATGAATTTAATTTCATTCTTATGAAGAACTGTGCACTTTTTCATCTTACTCACTCCAAGCTAAGAATTTATTTTTATACTCCTCACGCTTCAGTTTTAGTGAAAATAGAGCAGAAGCTTAGATATTAAATTTTCATTTATCAAGTTCTCTTATTCCAGTCTCTGTAAGTGAAAAAGGTTTCTATTCTTTCTTCTTTTTCATTAAGTTTATTGGTACATTTTAGGTATACAATACAGTTACATTCATCATTGGGATCTTGTACCTTTATGTGATGTAACTTGGTTCTTATTTTTTCCCCATTCCCCGGCCCTCCCTTCATCTCCTTCACCTTTTCCTGTTTACAAAGACTTTGTTTCCATGTTTTTGCTTTTCTGTTATTTTTCTAAGGTAAGAAGGGGGAAAAAAAGAAGAAAAGATTCCTATTCTTTCTGTCTAGAATAGGCACATATATTTTCATTATGTGATACATTCATATGGTTGTACCATAGCATTAGACAGAATATGTAGTTTGGGAAATTTTACTTCTCTGAATTTCACTTTTTTTTTCACTTTCCTTTATGTAACTTTCAGGATTGTTGAGAAACTAAAAATACTGAATGAACCATAAAACTCAATAATGTGACCTCTTTCTCTCTTCCCTTCCTTCTTTACTCTCTTTGTTTTTCTGATGCTTAGTAGCAGTGTCATTTTTAGTAAGTGGAGCATTTCTTCTCTACCTAGACAATTTATTTCTAATTTGCCAAAGGCATAGGGATACCCTATGCATTTATACCTCATCTATTTATACCTCATTTATGGTGCAAGGGATTAATGACCCTGCTCCATCCACAGTCTGATAAAACCCCTTCATTAACTTGAGTTCTTACCTTTCTCAATGACTTGGATCCAGGTTCTGGTCTCAGTGTGAAACAAAACAACACAAATTTTAAAAACTCCATTTCTGATATTTTTGATACTTTTTAGAAGAATTAAACTTTAAAAATTTTTGTCATTACAAATATCCTCAATTTCTTTTTTCCTTCTGTTTAGAACAGTTAAATTCCTACTAATATCTCTTGGTGATAGTTAATTACTATCAGATGTAAACTTTAAATTAATAAATCCCACCAGATGCTCATTTAAGACTCATGAAAATTATATTTAAGGCATTAGCTCTCCTCATAAGATAATCCTGGTAATAATATTTGGTGCTCCAATCCTCATACTGAATCTCAATTCCCTCATTTTGAAGCCTGACCCAGGTCTAAGTATTGAATGACTCATAATGATTTCCATTCGTCAGTGAGCAAGATCTGGTTAGCACATATTGTCCTACTTTATACTCACATGGTATAGTTTTGCCAGTAATTCTGTACTAATAGTTTTCAATTTCCCATATTTAAAATTAGGTGCAATTTAAGGGTTCATGCAGATTTATTTTTTTAAAATAGAAGCACAAGATTAATATAACCCTAATGTTTCCTTGGATTATTCTTCTTTCAAATGCTTAGGTAAGCATAGCCAATTTTTAAGATGTAACCATTACAGAGAGACATCAGCAAGGTGGTGAAACAGAGGGTCCAGCCTACAGCTCCCCTCATAGAAATACCAACTGGCTATCATCCACTGACAATAACGCTTTTGTGAAAACTCTAGAACCCTTGGATGCCACCGAAGCATGCACATGGACCATTAAAAGCACAAAAAGCCACCTTAGTAGATGAAAAAAAAGGGTTTCATTTTGAGTGCACTTCCCCAGGCGGCCCAGCACCACCCTGAGGTTTCCTTGTGCCTGTAATTCCTTTAGTGAGAAAAAAAAAAGATCCCAAGGAAGACATCCAGCTTTCACAGTGTTCTGGGGCACCTGCAACAAGGTCAACTTCTGTCCGTCTGCTGAGACAGCACTGAGGAAATGGATAGGATGAAACCACTCATGGTCCACCTAGAAACAAAGAAAAGTGGAGCTCAGAGCAACAAGCTTACAGACCTGGCAGAGGCACCTCAGCTCTGCCAGCTGACCCAAGCAGGCAGCACAGGCAGTGGCTCTGCCCATCTTGGGAGCTGAGACAGGCCTAGTGCCCCCAGTGAGCATGGTGGACAGTTTTGTCTCACTAGGGTCCCCAGAAAGTGGTGCAGCCCAGCCTCAGAGTGCCACTATTGGCCCAGCACAGGCAGGCACCCATCCAGCAACCCCACCCAACTGCAGAAGGTAGCCTGTGGGTCTGCATAAGCAAGGAGCCAGACAGCAAACCTGCCCAGATGCAAAGTCCGCTACATAGCTTTCTCATAAGCAAAAGGGGTAAATGAAATTTAAATGCGACTTATTGTTAGCCCAAATGTTACCATAGTAACACTCGATCATACACACAAGTTTAAAGGTATATGCAGTGATCACCCTCATACCCTTGGCCATATTTGTTTTCTATAACTAGTGAAAAGTTTCACCCTATTCCTTTGTCTTATGTTTTTAAGAACTGGGGATCAAATCCATAGCCTTGCATTTGCTACGCAAGAGCTCTGCCACTGATCTATAGCTTCAGCTATTTTTTGAAATATCTTTAACTGAAGGACAGATGGAGACACTGCCCTATATTAGAAAATGGTTAAATATGCTTCATCAAACTTTTCATACTTTTTCTCCAAATTTCAGAAAATGTACAATAAATATGCTTAATTTATTACTATAAAGCTTAGTGCCTGTAGTCATTTCATTGTCCAGATTTGCTGATCTACAAGCTTCCTATTGATTTTTAAATCCAGATTTTTACTTGAATTTTCTTTTTAAATATTTTTGTAATCTGATAGAAAAATATTATATGTTTATAGGGTAAAACATGATAGATACATATATACATGTGTAATATTCAAATCAGATTAAATGGATCTCCTTCCTTAAACATGTTTATTTCTTTATGGTTTCTAAACACTTCTATTAGGAATTTGGAACTGTTCCATAACTCACTAGAATGCCTTGATCCTCTTTAACTATAACTTAGTAAGCATTGATTTACCTCTCCTTTCTCTCTGTCCTCACTGCTTTCCCTGGCCTTTCATAACCACCATTCTATTCTCAACTCTTATGAAATAATTTTTAACATTAAATATATATAAAATGTCCCTATATGTGAGTATGTTTGGCTTATTTCACTAAGATATTCTGTCCCATCTAGGTTTTGGTTGGTAGGATTCCATCATTTTTTATAGCTGAATAGTATTTCTGTGTGCATAGGAAGTACGCATTCTCACTGTATCAGTTAATGAATACTTTGGTTGTTTTCATCTCTTAGTCATTGCGAAAAATGCTAAAAAGAACATAGGAAGCAAATGTCTCTTCAACATACTCATTTCTTAGCCTTTGGCTAAATACTGAGGTATAAGAATATGAGGTCATATGACAGTTTTATTTTTAATTTTTAAAAAGAATCTTCATTTTGTTTTCTGTAATAACTATACTAATTTACATTTTTGCCAAAAGTGCACAAGGATTCTCTATTTTTGTGTAACCTTGCCAGCACATGTTATTTAGTCATTTTGATAGTAGCCATTCTTATTGGAATGAGGAAGTATTTCATTTCATTGTGGTTTCCATTGCCATTTGGGGACAATCAGTCATATTATTAATGAATAATATGCTATCATTCCTTAGAGAAATGTCCCTATTGTCCATCTTTCAGTCATGTCATTTAGGTTTCTACTATTGAGTTTTGGAATTCTTATATTTTGAATATTAACTTGAGTCAGAAATATAGTTTTCAAACATTTTCTCCCTTTCTGTTGGTTCTTCTTTATGATTTTCTTTGCTAGACTGAAACATTTTAGTTTGATATAATCTCTTGCCAGGTTTTACTTCATTTTCTGTGCTTTTAGGGTCTTCAAATCCTTGTTATTCCAATATCCTTAAGCATTTCTCCTATATTTTTGACAGTACTTTAAAAATTTCAGATCTCATAGTTAAGTTCTTAATTCAGGTTGAGTTGATTTTAGTAGCTGTTGAGATAATTCCAGTTTCATTATTTCTCAGGTGAATATTTGATTTTCACAGCACCATTGTTGAAAGGACTCCTTTCTCCAACTCAGCTTCTGAACACTTTTTGTCAAAATCAATGGTCTGTAGATTCTTGGGTTTATTTCTAGGTTTTCTGTTCTGTACCATTGGCCTGTGTGTTTTTACGTTAGTAGCAGTTGTTTTGACTATCGTATGGTTTAAACATTTTAAAGTCAGGTAGTTAAGGCCAGAAAAAATTACAAATTTTTAATATATATGACAGTACTTTTAATAAAGAAAACGCTATATTTTGTGAAGTGTTTTAATGGTCTAGAACATGCATATGACTTTCTACTTAGAAATTCTGTGTCCCATGGAGTTCATAAAAATCCCGCATAGATTTGATGAATATAAACTCATAAATTACTAATCTATGTGTTAATGCAAATATATAAAAATTAATCTCTAGTTATACTTAGAAAGGATTTTCTTTAATTATTTGCCAAAGAACCAAAAAAGATTTACCATGGTAAATTTAGTATGTAGAGGCTGCTGTTTTTAAAGATGCTACCAGTAATTTGGCTTGATCAGTTTAAAACTAAAGTTTAACCAAAAGATGAAACTACACAATAGTGTTTGCTTATTTTTCTCTATGAAATTTCAGGATTACTTGAACTTGATTTCATGTTAACCTCATGTATAATTAGATTCAATCTCTTGGAGAGCAGATACTGTGTCTTATTCAAAACTCTTAGTGTGTTTTCATTGTACCCAGCTGTCACTAAAATATGGCTGTTAAATAAATAATGTGAAGGAAAATAGGCCGTGGTGATGGATTTGCCTGCATTTTAACACAATAGTTATGGAATATTTATTTTGTGAAGTACTAGGCTACACTGAGACTGGGCATATGAAGAAAGAAAATTTTGTTCTTGCCTACCTGTGACAAATTATAATATTTCTGGAGAAACATCTTTCAAATCCCTATACCTAAAAAATGTCATATTCCATTTATATATATTTCTTTCAACAGTAGCCCAAATTGAGCAAAAAAATTAACTTTATTTTGTGACACTCTCCTAAACACCCACGAGCATTTTGGATGCTGTAGTTAATATATAGATTTCTTTAGGAAATTCATGCTTGAAAATGTTGTTAATATTCCCCACTAAAAGACCAATAAAAAAGTGAAATGATAAAAGCAAGTTTATTTAGAAATTTTCATAGAGCAAGGAAATATTATTATTGCTGGAAAGGAAGGGGAAAACCATCACTATAATAAAATAAATCATAAACGTTTAACTTCTGAGTAGTTTTCACTTTATTTTTGTATTTTTACAGCTGATATACATGAGGAATAGAATTGTAGTAATCATTAGATGTATTGCAGCCTTTCCTTAAATATTTACTTTCCATAAGTACTTGAAGAACATAAAATATTTTTTTCATAAATTCTGTTCTCCTCTTGGGAGATGATAAAAAGGGAAGTAAGAAACTCCTTTTGTTGCTCTGTTTCCTAAAATGTTCTAACTTTTTTTTTCAGGCAGTCCTGCAGTGATTTCCCCTGACAGATCAGGTTATTTACAAGAACAACATTCTCTAGAAACTAACTTTGAAGTCTCAATGTTGAGCTTTCTTAAATGGGACATAGTGTCCTGTTGTACCATGGCAACATAGTCTGAAAGACATGTTTAAGGCATTAATGACTTATAGCTAAATTGAACATAAAGTCACATTAACTTTAGGCTTATATAATTCATAAAATAGGGAGTTGGTTCAGTTTCTAATTCTTTGTGTGTATGTGTGTGTGTGTGGTACCAGGGATTGAACTCAGGTCTTTGCGCTTGCAAGGCAGGACACCAAACCGCTGAGCTAAATCCCCAGCCCTTCTAATTCTGATAATAGCACTCTGACTAGAGTTGCTCTCCCCAAACCTGATTTGCAGAGCCTATCATGTGGGACAGCATATTTCCAGAATCTTCTGTGTTAGGTGTCACACATTAATCACTGGGAGAATGGACTTGTTACTAATTAAATTATAAATATGACCAATGTACCTATGTAAGCAAAGAAGCACTAAATATAAATATAACCAATATACATATGTAAGCAAAGAAGCACTAAATATAAATTGCCAATATAGTTAAATATCATTACTTATTTAAAAAGAAACTCACTTTTTGTTTGTTTTGTTTTGTTTGGTACTGAAGATGGAACTCGGGCCCTTGTGCTTGCGAGGTGGGTGGCAAAACCACTGAGCTAAATCCCCAGCCCCAAAAACCTCACTTTTAATTGAAGTGGAGAAATTGTTGCTTCCAATGTCTAAAAATTGAGTATCCATGTATTTATATATAAAGTTATTTCTTTATATACGCAGTAGATATTAATATATACAAAATACAACTTATTATACATTTTAGGGTCATTTGAAAAGTTTGGCTATATCATTAATGAAATATTTATTGCACAATAATATATTTTGCCTTCTTTAAATTTATAATTCCTTTCTAAACTTTGTGAAAACTATTTCTACATATTTCAACATTTACTTTATTGATTTTTTTTAATTAAGGAAGAAATAGCTAAAATTTTCCAAAATGTATTAGAATTATGCTTTACAAACTATAAATTCATATTCACTTGCCCTTCAGTAATCTATTTTACAGTAGTATAAGTAGAATTCTAAATCAAGCAACTCTGCATGTCAGAGCAATGAAGTTTGAAAGTGGCAAAAACTAGAAGCTCTTTTCATAGATGTAACTGCAGACTTCTCATAAGTGAGTTGAACTATAAACTTCCAGTATTTTTGATATGCAAACACGGAGCAAGTTCCTTCTGAGATAATGAAAAGGTTTAAGATGTTATAGGTCTATGTACATACACTTACACGTATCTAGGGTATCTATTCTTTGACACTGGAGATAAGATTAATGAAGTAGACTTCATTGAATTGTAAGACGTTACTATGACAAATAAAAGCCATCTCACAATGGACTATTAGGGCTAAAATCGATTGTATGATGTGTAAATTTGTGTTCTTCAGCGCACAATATAGGGCTACTCTTTAGAGCAGGGCATAATGAAATATGTACTGAGAGTAAACATATTTTAGCAATATTAATTTATATGATATAAATTTAGCTCAGTGGTCTGCCACCTGCCTCGCAAGCAAAAGGTCACAAGTTCAATCCGTGGTACCAAAACAAAACAAAGCAAAACAACACACACACACACACAAAAACCAAAACCCGCAGACAAATTCCTGGAATGTTAAGGAACTTTAAATTTCTTTATTTTATGCTTATTAATAGTATTTATTATTTATTTCTATAAAATGTTCTATACATTTTCTTTGAGTATTTAAAAATAGTGCAAGAGAGTTTGTGTTGTTTATATTTTAAAATGTTATTCATATGATTTAATTCTTTTACCTTTTTATTGCTTGGTGAATATTAGATATCTTACAGTATTCACTTTTTCATATTTCTGACCTTCTGAGATGGGATATTGATAAAAATGAAAATTCATTTTCAAATAGATTATCTATTAAGATTATTATTTTTTTCATTACTGGTGCTGGTAACTATACCTATGTCCTCTCACTTGCTAAGTACACAATCTATCACTGAGCTACGCACTAACCTCCCCTTGAGATATCTTCTATTTTCCTTCTTCAGAAAGTATACCTTTAGAAATAAAGTATAACTTTCAAGAATTTACACAGATTCAATGAGGCAGTAACAACTTAGAGTAAATGCATTAGACCTGCACTTTTCAATGAGGACATGTGAAAGCCATGACCGTTTGGTTAGTTTGAGATGCACAAAAGACCATTTCAAATGCCATCTGGAAAAAAGAATGCTACTGTCATCTATTTTTATAATAATTGCATTATTACATATTTTAAAATTAATTTTAATTAGTTCTACATTTTACTAGGTCCACCCAAAATTTAAACCTAAATATGTGGTTTTTATTGTGTTTCTATTGGACAGTTCTGAGCTAGCCCATCACCTGCTATTGCCTTACCTATTTTTCATTTATTGGTGGGCTTGTAAGTTCTGTCATTAACTTCTACATGAACTTTCAGTACCCTTCCACTTTCATGTTGCTGTGAGGAGAAACGCAGGCAATGAATTATTCACTTTGTGGCACTGAGGAAACATTTAGTGGATCCCAAGAGAAGTGCTGGTTGGAGGCCAACTTTAGGCAGAGGAGCTCTGACATCTCCACTATTAAAGATTTGTCACCCTGTTTCAACCTAAGCATAGCCTGCTGTGTTCCCTCCTGTGTTGAGCCATGTATTTACTCTCAGAAGCAGAAACAGCCACACGATTCCAGGGATCATGAAAAGAGCTGTTGTTTAGATTACACTAAAGTCTTTAGTTTTATTCCAGTTCATTTTTGAAATAATTTTCTCTGTTTTAACATGTCTTAGTTACAGTAATTATTTTTCAATACTATTATCCTCATCTCCAGTGTTACACCCTTTCTCAAGGGAATGTAAATACTTTCTATCAAGGAAGAAATAAGCAAATGGCAAATGTGGCTGACATTTATAAAAATAGAATTGACGGCAAGATCATGGGTAATTATCCATGCCAGACAGGCAAGAGAAAATAATTTGAATACTAACAAAATTAACACTAGATTTGTGGAGAGTACAGGAGCCAAATACATTTGGGATTGTTGTTATCTGGTTTGGTTGTGTGATTTCTGTCAGGCACAGATACTGATAGACTATGGCAATGACTCTCAGAGTGAACTCATTTGGCTATTAGCCCTGCATCAGGATGCTGGGAAAGTGAATTATAAAACTCATACAAGCTGTATCTTTAGAACAACTACAGTGATATTATAGTTTCTCTTATATTTATTTATAAAGTAATCACAATGCCAAAATAAGGACTTGGCTCAATGAAAATATCAGCCAGTCTGTCTTTTCATGAAAACAAAAGAACTTGTGTTTTCACTTCCTGTATCACTTTTTAGCAATACATTTAAGAGCTATACGGGAATAATTGCAAGAATGATAAAATTATTTTTCAGAATTTGCCTCCTTGTCACGATAGGCAGGCTTTTGTTAAGATCTGTGAATGTGCCAGTCATGGAGGTAGGCTAAGAAATGCAAAGAATCCCTCTTCACCTTACATGGCTCACACTCTAGCTGTAAGCTTCCTTCCCTTGCAGTGGGAATGACTTTGTATAGATCTGAGTCATAGATGAACTCTTACTTTCATAACGGTACAGCCCCAGCCCATTCGCGACATAAAGAAGTGAGGTGACTTGGAAAACTGAAATTCATAGAGAATCCTTAGCTCTTGAACCAGGCAGATTCTATTTTAATATTTTCTCCTTCAGGATCTCCTTTAAAAATTAGTTAAATTGAATTGGTTCACATCTCACTTCATGAGATTGGGCAGGTATTCAGTAAGTTGTGTTTATTATGTTTTGTTCCTGGCACTCAGCACAGATCCTATTCCCTCGTTGACCTCATCACCACAAGGATGGCTCTGACCACACTGAGTGCAGATGTGAGTGGGACGGGGACAGATGTATAACAGAAAGTAAGGGCCTGTATCATGTTCCAACAGGCAGACAGAGGTGACCTTTCCATTTTTTTAAATTCACTCTTTTGTATTACTGTACATGTACCAAATGCTAAATGATATAAAGCTGTCTTAGTTGTTTTGGTTGTTGTTGCTGCTGCTGCTTCCACGAAATACTTCACACCCAAAGTTAAGGGAAAAGAGGTTTACTTGGCTCTCAGTTTGTAGAGGTTTCAGTCCATAATCAGCTGGCTTCAAGGCAGGGTGGCATAGCGGAGGGGTGTCCCAAAGGAGGAACAGTTCATGGTAGGCAGAAGACAGCAATGAAACAAAGGAGTGGAAAAGTAAGTACAAGTGACCTTAGCAGCTTTTTTCTGACTCTTTTATAGCCTATCTAGGCTGCTGGGCTTAGGAAGCTTCCAAATAAATCAGTGGACTGATTTAGCAATCACACATGCTTAATCCCAGCATCACATATTCTAGCTCCAGCAACCTCAGAAAAAGCCACTACCTATTACTGCATGAGCTTTGGGGGGACATCTAGACATAAGCCATAACAAAGTCCCTGTTTACTAATTCATAATACAATTAAGATCAAACTGTTAATACTGATGTTTGTTGCTCTACTACGTGGGTGAAGTTGTATTTATTGTTCATTTTTTTCATTTTATTTCTGCAATAACCTTACAGATCCTTCATATAGGGATATATGGAAGAAAACACACACAAACACATTTATGGATATACATGACATATGTAGGGCATATAAAAATATACTATCAATTTTTTAGAATATGCTGCTGCTGAGTGCCATCTGAGAAAAGGCAGGGTCATAAACACTTTAAAGTGTGTCCTCATTTGCCTTATTCCCTGGATCTGGCCCCCTGACACTTCTGACTCCTTTTTTAAGTCAAAATGAACATGAAAGGTAAAGACTTTAAATTGATTCAGGATATCCAAGCAACCAAAACAGTGCAACTAAAGATACTCATGGAAAAAGACTCTCAGAACTGCTTTAAAAGTGGCAAAAATAATAGAATAAGTGTGTTCAAAGCAAGGGGAAATATTTTGAGGCAGATTGATGCCAATGTGTCCTTTAAGGTAATAAATTTTGAAAATGTAAACATTCACTGTATAGTTTGATCAGATCTCTTATAATCCCTTGGAAATTTTCCGTCAGAGAGAGACTTCCACGGACTTGACTCCCTGGATTCATGATGCTTACAAACTTTTGTGCAAGTCTTCATCTCAGAAAACCTAAGAATTTGTTGCTGTCCTGTGTTTTACTACAAATAGGTAGATATATTGCTGGAAATTGTCTTTAAAGTTTATATTTATATTGAGCATTTTTCCTACTATAAAAAGTACAATTTAAAGGAAAATCCTACAGTAAAGGTTAAAGTGCTTTTAAAATGACATATTCTTAAACTGCAATATGTCTCTAAAATTAATATTTATAGTTACAATAAAGTTTTTATTGTCTTAAAAATTTTTGTATATTTAATTATCTGGCTCAACAGAGTCATAGATGAAGGAAATAATGTAGATTTGTATCACAAATTCAGTTCCAAAAATTTACTTAAATTAATTTCATCACAGTCCTTAATGCTTGCATTGGACATGTTTATGGATGTCTTTGCTTCCATAGGGCAGTTCAGCAGGTTAAAGACAGGTGGTCCTCTTGAGGCACAAAGAGATAAAGCTATTTTTAATGTACATAAGAAATGTTGTTTTATTTTTCTGTCGATAAGCACATAGGCAGTGAAGCAATTACTCCCATTGCACCTCAAACCAGATTCTAAAAATACTAACTAGGAGTTTTCATTGCTGCCAATGTTTTGTTACTTACAGGTCCACCTCACTGACAAAGGAAGGCAATAACACTTGCTTACTTACCACATGTATATATATATATATGTATATATATATGTGTGTGTGTGTGTGTGTGTGTGTGTATTTCTTAAATATTCAATAATATCTTCTAGTGAAATCATTTGAGTTTAGTTTTTCCTTTTCAGAAAGCTATTAATTATGTAATCAATTACTATGTAGTTAAAATGTGCAGCTATTTAAATTCTCTCTTCTGTGTATTTTTTTTCTTTTTGGTACCAGGGGTCAAACTTGAGCCACTGTGCCTGCAAGGCAGGTGTCGGAACCACTGAGCCAAATCCCCGGTCCTCTCTTCTGTGCATTTGAGCTACTGACTCATTTCATCTAAGTTATCAAAACTGTATTCATAAAGTTGTAATAATGTTATTAGTTTAATACTTATGAAATTAGTCACAAAGCTACTCTTTATAATATTGTTAATCAGAATGGTAACAGGTTTCTGGTACAACATTGATGGATTATAGCTGAAAAGTTCCTGACACAGGCTCCATTTTTAGAAGAGTGCTTATGAAAAGTCAAAATCAAGAGGGGATGTAAAAAAAAAAGGATAGGAAGGAATCTGAAATTTCTGGCACCTACAGCTACAACAAAACAGTTCACCTGACAGCAAGATTGTCATGTCTGGACCAGGGATTTAGCTCAGTGGTGCCACTGGCTGCCTTGCAGTCACAAGGTCCCAAGCTTGGCCCCAGTACAAAAAAAGATTGTCATGTCTTATTTAACTTAACTTCTTTTATCTAATACAGCATGCCCTGCTTTCAACAAAAAATTATAAGACACACCAAATGGTGAGAAAATCACAGTCTGAAGTTATAAAGCAATCATGAGAACAAGACTAAGATATGACCTATATATTAGAGTATCAACAGGAGATGTTGAACAAGTATGATCAACATGGTAAGGGGACCAGTGAAAATAGGAGGAATATATGAGTAAGGATATATAAGGACACCTGGGTTATGTAAGTGGAAAAATGGATATTTTAATAATCATGAGGAAAATGCAAGAACCTGAAATACTATAAAAATCAAATCTACTATATAGGCTTTCACAGGTTCATCAAGAGACATAAAATAACAGAGGAAAGAAAACCCCAACACAAAACATCAAAACTAACAAAATACCATCTAAGTATATAATTTTCAAGCAACAAAATCCCAAAGACAAGATGTCTTTTTCTTTGTGAAGCTCCAAATATCAGTATCTACCTTGGACCATTCAATTTCTCTAGGAAAAAAAAAATGTGAAATATATTCCCTTAGCTACAGCAGTTAGTGAATTTCATGTCCTTTGTCTAATGTGACAGAGTTCAGAGTCTCTCATGCCAATTTTTATAAGAAGTAAGCAAATATTGTGTTGCAAAATAGGAGTGATGGTTCTTTGGCTAGAGTTCTTCTAAGAGCTCTGTTAACAAACTGTTACCCCATGTTTTCACCCCAAAACCTTAATCCTATCTTCTGGTGCTTAGGGGGCTCTAAGCCTTACATTCTGAAGTGTTATGAGCCAAAACAACTTATTTGAGTGTTATTCTTGCCTTCAGTTGGCAGTTAATTTTAGCATCCTTTGCTCTATGAGAAATTAAATATATTCTCATATCTTTTTATTAACATAATTAAAATCAAGTTTATTTCTTTTATTTATTTATATGGTTTATTTTTTTTATTATTTCTACCTTTATTTTTGCTTACCTATTCATCTCATTACTTTAGCTATAAATCTGATGTTCAGAAAAGTGAAAAATATGCTTATTTATGGGAAAAAATTTTAACACTATGGAAATGTACATCTGATCCTAGGCTCCTATCTTCCTAAATAAAACATCCACTGTGCCTAATACTGATTTGTGTGTTTGTGTGTATTTTACACTTTCTAAAATGTACCAGCAAAGAGCTGAAAAGACTCTGTTGTGGTTTGTATGATGTCCCTCCAAAGCCTCATGTGCTCATAGGTGGGGCTTTTGGGAGGTGGCTGGATCTAGGGTGTGTGATGCTGAATTAGAGTGTGATACTGAGATTAAAAGTGTATAATAACTGAACTTGTCTATCATATTGTGAGTGTAGATAAGGGAAGCCCCAACCTGAATGTGGGTAGCACCAATGAATAGGCTTGTAGATTGAATGGAAAATAAACACATAGAAAGAAAGCTAATGCTGCTCGCTGCTGTGCTAGCTCCTTCCTGCTTTGCTATGAACAATTTCTTTTCCATAATGTTTCTCTGCTATGCCAACCTGCCTTGAAGCCAGCTGACTATGGACTGAAACCTCTATAAACTATGTGCAAAAACAAACTTTTCCTCCTTGAACTTGGAGTGTCTGGTATTTCGTCTAAGCAATGAGAAAAGTAACTAAGACAGACTCCTAATTTTTTATTTTGTTTGTAGGCATTAAATTTTTTTTTCCAATTTTGTATTCGGGGCTCTCTTCAATTAAGAAATGTAGCTGGTGTGGTACTTATTTCTTTTTTCTTTTCAGGGAAATAACTCATTTGGAGAGATGTTAAAGGCAACTGTGTCTGTGAAGGAAGAACTGACCCTGTTATTGTTCTGTGTATTTCCATTGTGACACTGAAGGCATCACATTATAATTACATATAATTTGTATAATATATCTTCTCTTTTGCCTTAGTGTATTATACTAAAGGCCAGGACTCAGCCTAATTTTCTTTGAATTTGTGGCATAGATCTAAAACATAGTAGGAGTTTAAAATTTATTATTTTGAGTATTTGAAAAATACTCAAATCTATTTTTTTCAAAATCATTCTACTACTTAAAGCCAAAATCTGACAATGATGAAATGAGTATATTTATCAAATTCTTGTGAATCAAAGAAATTCAGGTAAGAATCAAACACCTATACATTTGATACTCAGACATTATACTTACCTATAGACTGGGAATAAAGCCAGGTATATGTACTGGTAGTAGGAAGAGAAAATAGGGCCAGTGTTAAGAATTTTTATAGGTATGTCATTTTGAAATGCTATATACTTGTGGTAATATCTATAAGGGCCTGTGGTAACTTTTCTTTTCTCTTTTTCATACTGGGGATTGAACTCAGGATCTTGCACTTGTGAGGTAGGTAGCGGAACCACTGGGCTAAATCGCCAGCCCCTGTGGTGACTTTTATAGTATCTAGGGATTTACTGTAGTCCCTTTGAAGGAAAAGAAAAGACCAAACAAAAAGTAAGTTTTTCCTGTGCTTACATATTTAGTGTTTAAATTATTTTCAAAAGGATTTTAACACACGCAGTGTACAAAAACGTATATTCTCATTTGGATATTACAATACTTTAATTCAATTAAATATGAATTACTTCTATTACATTTATACAGACACCCTTAGAAACAAACAGGTATAAAATGTGATATTTTGTTATGACACCTACAATTTGTTCCTAAGTATTTCATCTCTTTTATTTATTATATTTTGATCACCATATCTTTGCAAAAAAGAATACTCAGTTACTTTTGTTTTAAAATTGTAAAGTCTTGCCTAACTTTGAGAATAAATCATAGTTTTATATTCTAATATGAATTCACTACATAGATGTGACTGTGTTTTCCTTAATAAACTTTGAAATCACTAAGATTGATAACATTGACATCATTGAAACTTATCAACAAAGTGGAGACTTATTTTTATGAGTTAGAGTTAAAGAGATCTGCCACATTTTCCACCACTTTATCCTGAATTTTTTTTTCTCCTGCAAGTGCTAAGGGTCAGACCTAGTACTTCTTGCATAGTAGACAAGCACACATCACTGAACTAAATCTTTAGTTTGCATTTCTTCATTTTACGTAGTATACTGCACTTAGAGTATCTACATTGGATAAAATAACAAGAAAGTGGTAATATCTTGAAAAGATAACAGCATTTTATCTCTTTAAGTAGCCAAACAGCAGTCGATATATGTGCCTACCTAATAATTACACATATTCAGTTCCTCTAAGGAACCCTAACCACGATTGAAAATATCTCTCACCTCCTTGGTCCTTGTCCTGAGAGGTAACCAGAGTTAAGTTTCTATTTATTCTTTCAGACAATAATAAAATCATACTGCTACATGTACTTGTGTCCTTTTATTTACACACAGAGATCATGCACATATCTTGTCCTATGTTGAGTCTTGCATTTAATGACAATTGAAACTTCATATCTCACTAATAGTTTTATCATAATTTTGAAAATTTTATTCTGCAGCTTAATATTCACTGCATTTATCTTTATTTAAACAGATACTTCTTAATAAAACTTTTATTCCTACTTGTTATATTAAATTTACATTGTACAATAAGAAAGCTGTAATCAGTACTCATGTATCTATACATATATATATATATATATATATATTTATTTATTTATTTTATCA
>NW_022900915.1:31119973-31130570 GCF_012274545.1 Fukomys damarensis | reverse complement strand
TATTTATTTATTTATTTTATCAAATCAAAACATTAAACTTTTAGAAAATTTCTTGCTAGCTCAGGGGAAGTTAGCATTTGTTTTTTGATGAATATCGCTAAGTTGTTTTATGTCTTTGTTCCAATTTTATCCTCTAAACTATAAAGCAATAGCTAATCTTCTACAGTGCTTTGTGTCAGGCTCTTACTATTTGCTCTAGCATGCAATAGTGCACTCAATCGTTACAATGAGCCTATGAGTTAGATACATTTATACACAATGACTAAGGAATGGGTCCTTAGCTAAATCATCAGTCACAACTCACAGCCATGCAGCTGATAAAAAGCACATCCAGAATAAGAACACAAACAGTTCAGATCTAGGACCTGTGCCCTTAACCAGCCCGCAGATTGTTTACCAGTGCTGGAAAGATAGATATTATCAGCTTTCAGATTTTCATTAATATGATAAGTGAAAGGAACAGGTCAATCTGAGTTAATTATTTTTTGGAGAAGTAAAAATAGGTGTATTTTTATATTGTGTTTACCAGATGAATCTCTCTCCTAACAAACTACTTTTCTCGTATCTTTGCATAGTTTTATATATTATTTTCAGTAATTTAAAAAATTAACATTGATACTTCTTTAAATGCTAAAATAAATTTTCCAGAAAGAAATTTTATGTTTTATACTTTTTTTTAAGAGTAGGAAAAATTTATTGAGGGGGGGGAAACTTCTGTCTAAGAGAGACGGGGGGGTGACTAGAAAGTGGGTTGCCCACTCACCCTAATTTTCAAAGGTGTTTTATACAGCAAAGCCATGTGGTGAGGTGGGTACAAAGTGGGACAAAACTGTAAGACCCAATGCAAAATTACAAGGTGGGCATGAGGTGGGGCAAAACCATTACCAACCAATGAGATTATATGTACAGTCACCCAGGTAATATTGAATAAATGAGGGCCAAATGGGGGAGCAAATAACACAGCCAGAGTACAAGGATTTTCAATTAGGGTCTGGGTCAGGGATATTTCCTAGAAAGGCTCGGTTAAGACCTTGGATCCTTCCCCCTAGTGATAGATATCTATTTAGAATATCAATCACTGCTATTTATCCCTGGGGGAAGCACAAAGATATAGTAGTTTCTCTCCTTTTACAATTCTAGCCTTCAGTGAATATGTCTGGATTGTCCTCCATGTTGGCTCCTTGCTGTATGAGCTTCTTATATTAGCTTCAGGCCCTATCTACCTGAGTACAAGATATCTAACTAACTTACCTATCTGCAATATTCCCTCTCTGAAGGGAAAAAGGCAAAGACAGCTCTGACTACTTTCAGCTGAAGAGGTCTTAATAGTGATCAGCAGTTAGAGATACTCTATAGAGGGTCTGTCTAAAGGCCTTTGGTAGGTAACTGGCATTGTCATCTTGGTAGTTGCATAGCTTTTAAATCTGGAGGAGACAAAGCCAAAGAGATAGTTAAGAATGCATGGGCCAATTTGTAATAGCTAAAACTTGGAAACATCCCATTTGCCCATCAGTTGGAAACTGGATTAAAGAAGATGTGGTTTCTCTATAAAATGGAATATTACTCAGTCATAAAGAATGAAAAATTAGATTCACTCATAGGAAAATGGATACATATTGAGGAGATACTCCTAAGTGAAATAAGTAAGTCACACATGTGTAGATACCAAATAGTTTTTCAGGTGTGAATAAACTGTAATAGTACATAAGATCCTAATGAGATAACTGACATTCTGAAATGGGAATAAAAAGGCTAAAGGTGTAGGGAAGGTGGGATGGGTAGGGGAAGGGTAATAAGGGAAAAGAAAAAAATGTGAGAAAATGGAAAGATGGCAATAAAGTGTTTGTAAATGGGGAGGGGAGGAGGGGGTGAAGAGAGTGCAGGGACAAGGGGAAAAAATGAGAACCAAGACCTGTCATGTAAAGGTACAAGATCCCAACAATGAATGTAACTGTACTGTACCCCTAAAATGTACCAATAATCTCAATTAAAAAAAAGAATGCATGGGCCAAGTTATAAGGTCAGCAGGATTGCTATGAATATAGCCCAAAACAAGGATAAGGAGAAGGTCCAGGGGACTTCAGAATCCAATGTAGAAGTCATATAGTTTAAGACCTAAGGATCAGTGGAACAGATTGGAAGACACAAAAACAACTCCAGATGTACTCAGCTACATCATCTTTGACAAAGGAGTTGATCATCTCCACTGGAGGAAAGATAGCCTCTTTAATAAATGGTGTTGAAAAAAACTGGATCTCAAGCTGCCAAAAATTAAAACTAGACCCCTACCTTTCACCATGCACTAAATTAAAATCCAAATGGATTAAAGATCTAAATGTTAAAACAGAAGCACTAAACTTGCTGGAAGGTAGGTAGAACTCTTGAAGACACTGGCATAGGAAAAGACTTTATGAACAAATTCTCAGTAGTACGGAAACTAGCAGAAAGAATCAACAACTGGGATCTCATCTTATTAAAAAGCTTTTGCACCACAAAAGAAACCATCAACAGAACTAAGAGACAACCTACAATGAGGGAAAAAATTTTTACCAGCTGCTCCTCAGACAAAGGACTACTATCTAGAATATATAAAGAACTCAAAACAATCAGGCCCTCAAATATAAGGATCCATTTCAAAAATGGGCATCTGAAATGAACAGACATTTCTCAGACAAAGAAGTAAAAGCAGCAAATAAATATATGAAAAAATGTTCCACACCACTGATCATTCGAGAGATGCAGATGAAAACAACACTGAGATTCCACCTCACCCCACAAAGAATGGCTGCTATCAAGAAATCACACAATAACAAATGTTGGCAGGGCTGTGGGGAGAAAAGAACCCTTCTCCATTGTTGGCGGGAGTGCAGCCTGGTGCAACCACTATGAAAATCAATATGGAGATACCTCAAAGAGCTGGGACTAGAGATTCCATTTGACCCAGCCATCCCTCTGCTCGGTATCTTTCCAAAAGAATTAAAAGAATCATATCACAATGATATATGCGCACCAATCATTTATGTGTGTAGGGGAGAAAAATGCCTTTTCTGATAGGTTATGGACTTTGGAACATTGACTGCGGACTTATAAAATGCTATATGATGATTTTTTGGATGTTTAACAAGGTTGAGTTTTATTTGCACTTTCTGTCTGCTAGTGAGTTAAAAACTCCCTTTAAACTTTTCTCCAACTTGTTGGGAGATCATTTGAGAATCTCTCTTAGTCAGAGTGCTCCTTCCAGAATGTCAGACTAAGACAACCCACAGCCACTATTTTGTCTTACACTAGGGCAAATAGCAATCAGTAACTTGCATTTGTGTTTTTACATGCTAACTAGAATATGGGGCTGTTTTGTTCAGCCTTCCTCTTCCTTTATATGCACACATAGAAAGTCCATAAAGGTGCCTTTACTATGAAGATCGCGGCTTCTAGGAAGACCTATGAGTTACATATACTTAGCGAATTTAAAATGGACCCTAAAGGAGTAGCCTTGTCTTGCTAATAAAAGTTGCCTAAAATACTGGATAGACAACAGAGATTTCTCAGAGCTTTCTCTACCCTAAGACCCAGGGCAGAGTCTCTGACAGCAACTCTGGGTGTGATCTCTTTTACAGGAGAAGTGCCCTATTTTCCTCTCTCTCTTTCAAGGAACTAGAAAGCAGTGGTTTGAATTTCTTGGTTTGTTAGCAGTATTTCTTCTGTAAACATGATTGTTATAGCTGAAGTCAATTGTAACTTGTGCTTTGAGAGTGCTTACTGGAGTAAGGATATGAGTTACCTGAGGGAGATAAAGCGCACACTGGTAAAGGGTAGATAGTCCAGTCCAATTCTATTTTCTGGGTCTCTCTTCAGATGATAGCTACTATCTGGAGTGGAGTAAACCTTGGGGTATACCCTAGGGGGCACAGGAATCAAGTAGAGATTTATGGGATGCTATATTTGTTTGTCTTGTTTCAGATTACAAACTCCATATCTAAACCTCACACTTCTTTGGAATGCATTAAGGAGCAATTTAGTACTTCTCTACACCCTTGCATGGTGTGCCTACCTCCTAAAGCCAAGTACACAGAGAAAAGTGATATGATACAGTTGCACAATTACAGTCACACTGTAATAGAGAGAAAATGGTCAAATCATCTTTAGGTTGAGATTTTATTTACCATAAGAAGCAATTCCTGCTTGTGTTCAAATGTAAATGTAATGAGAGACACTTCACCCTTAAGACATTCAGAACCTCTGAGCCTGAGGCTATTCCTTGCCCCTTAGAATTTGAGAATAAACTTTCTAAGACAACTTTAAACCTTGACCACCAGGTGCTGAAGGTGAAGTATCAAGGCCAGCCATAATTAAAACCTCCATGAGGCTATATCCATGTTTAGCTAAGTTGTTCAGGCCCCCAAAGACAACACCCCTTGCCGGAAGTAAATGGCAAATATGGCACTATCTGTGTTCGTGTGTCTTTTTGTCAATGATCTACAAAAGATTAAATGAGACCTAATAAAGTTTTTGGATGACCCTGATATGTACACTGAGGACTTCAGAAAACTTACTCAGACCTATGGACTAGAAAAGAAAGATATAACGTTGCTCTTAAATCAATCATTGATTTCTAATAAAAGATAAGCAGTATAAGCTGTTACTACATGTACAGATAAATATTATCTTAATTTTGGAAGCTCGAAAGACAGGCAGCCAGGAGAATAACTGGTTTCTACTGATACACAAGCAGTTCCTATAATAAGACCCCTATTGCCTGCCAATCAGATAGGAGATTAAAATAGAAGACATTTTCAGGCATGTATTCTTAAAGGTCTAAGAAACATGAGAATTAAGCCCCTTCTGTTATTTTAAATTGTCAAATATTTATCAGAAAGAGATGACATTCCTAGATCCTGATTTGATAAAAGGAGATACTATAGTTTTTCCCAAGTCAGTCTTGCAATACGTAGATGGTACAATGTTATATGCCCCCTCAGAGCTTTCTAAGCATGATACCTATGTTGTGCTGAATTTTGGAACAGACAGAATTTATAATGTTTCTAGGTCTAAGACACAACTTTTCAGCCTTGAGGTAAAGTACTTAGGCCTTATTATATCTAAGGGAACCCAAAGACTGTGGAAAGAAATAATTAAATCAATTCTTACCTCTCCACAGCCCAAAACACTAAAACCACGTAGGAGATTTCTAGAAAGTACAGGCTTTTGTCACCTTTAGAGAGCGAGATATAGTGAGATTATGTGATCCATCTATCATCCTGTAGAAAAACCTAAAAGACAGCCATATTTTAACCTGGGAACATGGTTAAAATTCCACATTCCAGAAGCTCAAAAAGCACTTCTAAGTGCCTGCCTACAGGACACCATTTCAGTTTGTATGTTAATAAAAGGTAAGACATGGCTTTGGGAATGTTTCTACAAAAGCAGGGAGCTGATCAACAGCCTCCAGGGTAGTAAAGTCACAAATTAGATATTAAGGATTCAAAATAATTTATTTAAAAAGAAAAGCCATAAAACAATATAGTTAAACATTTTCATTCTCTTCCAAGAGGCAAGAGACAGCCATTCAGATTCTTTGATTATTGGTTTAATTTTCTGCTTGCCAATGCAGTCAGAGTCAGTAATAGCCTTTGTCTTTAGAGATATGTTTTGCTAAGGACTGCAAATCCATTATGGAAAAACTCCTGATCTTAAATGTCTTTCTACACCCGAGATGGTTAACATTTAGTTCTTATGCCATACTTAAAGGAGCTCCTCTCTTCCTTCTCCACTTCCCCATCCCTGAGAAACAACACAGATCTCAACAAAGGCACTTCCTTCCTCTGTGGTTGCTGGATTTAAAGACAAAGTTTCAAGAATGGTGGGTTTCCCCTCCCTGGAAACTTCCAGAGTAGAACTGACCTTCACTTATTTCTGGGTCATATAGAAAACTGGTCCAGACTTAATCCCAAAACTCTTGAAGACTAAATGTAAGTTTTAGTCCAGATTCATCTGTCTTTCAGCCCTCAGGTGAAATTAGAGAATCAAGAGAACAGCTAACCTGGCTTTGGCCACTTCCTTGTACCTCTAGTCTGCTGCCACTGGCACTGGAAGAGATAAAGTCTAAGGGATACCTTAGATCAAGCATAGAACAAGAGGGATGGCCAGAGATGTCTTCCTTCCCTTTGTTTCTTTTCAAAATAAAAGATGATCAGAGGCAGACATCTTCAGCACAGCAAATTGGAGCCTTGGCAGCCTTCCTCCCTCACTGTTTACAACTTATTCTTAGCTCCAAGCAGTGTCACCCAATCTCTTCTACATACAAACCTGGCCTGAGTGGACGCCCTCTACAGATAGTTAAAATTACTGGTAACAGTCTGTCCCTTTAGAGACAGCAATCATATGTGGCTATCAGCACCCATGAGAAGCTATGTAACTATTCCAGCCAGACAAACTGTTAGTTTAGGGCACGTTTTAAAATTGGTTTTGCTTTCACAGGTGTAGAAGACTTTTGTTCCTTTTGATTATTATTACAAGAGATCTCTGTTCATTGATCTACAAAGTTCTGACTAGTCTTATTTATAGTTATAACCCTAAGAATTATAAAAGTTATTATAATTCAACTTGGCCAAATACATCTGAGGGCACTCTGGTTTATAAACAAGTTGGTTTATGTGTGTGTCTCTCTGTTCAATTTGTTACAACACAAACAGCTGTTTTGTTTGAGTTTTTTTGTTTCTTTTGGCATTTTGGGTTTTAGATGTCTGCTTGTAATTCAGGTTGGCTTATAGATGTCACTAAAGACATGCTTCCCCCAGCTTGCCGGATTATCCAAATAATGTCATCTGGTTTTACAAATACAGTACATATCGTTGTCTATATAAAACAACTCAGGAATCTTCCATTGGTCAAAATAATTGTTAATTGTTATAATCCATTCTCAAAGGTCATCTAAAAATTTGTTAAGATAATTAAATAAAGATTCTTGGGCTTAGGAAAACCACTGGGCAGGCCTCCCTTAAGTAATTAATAGAGTGGCTGCCTGGAAAAAAATTAATCCAGTCTTTGTTCACAAAGGAGACTCCAATAATTTCTGTAGCCTTGTGAGAAATACATTTCTAAACATATTATTGTTATATGTATACATCAATCATGGTCAAATGGCTAAATTTTCTATGGGAAAACAATGTTTTATTTGAAAAGCTCTTGGTACAAAACAAAATTAAAGGATAAAGGGTTTCACATAACTGCTACTCATTGTCATTTCATGGTATATATATTCATACCTTCTTGGTGTACAAGTCTTCTAAGATATCTATGGTAATGATCTTTTTTACCCAGGTATCTGCCTTACTCTTGTACTCCAACTACTTGTGATAAAAGATAAATGTCAAGCCAGCATGAAATAACTATAAATAATAATTTTCTTAAAATTATGTGATGTATGTTATGTGTCATTATGCTTAGGGATGTTCAGTCACCAAACAGTCAGAAAAATATCACACACTAAAATTAAAGGTTAGATATTATGAAATCCTAAGGAATATTTATAGGCTGGTATATGTTCTTCTTAGATGACATCCTACTAAAGGATAACAAGAGTTTTCTTTATGTCACATAATGTCTTGTGGTCAGATGGAGGTGTTTGACTGAAAGATTATCCCATACTAAGATGGACATTGTTACATTGTCATGCTAAAATACTATTGGGTCTCTTGATCTTAAGTTTCTATAATATATAACTGTTGCCTGTTAACATTCTGCAGGGATTAAACTACTAGAACATCTATGGTTGATAAGAAATAACAGCCCCCTAACTTTGCTTTTATTTCAAAGTGATTAATGTCCAGAAAAATTATAAAATTAAGCTTACTGCCTCTACTGCACTACTAATGTCACTGATCTTCTCTTCTGGGTGTTCAACAAATAAAGTTTGGAGACCAAAATTAGAAAGGTCACTGGGCTATGAGAACAGCTAATATTTTATCCCTGGCCCCTCAAGGTCTACAAGATCCAGGACATAAGGAACCTTTCCTATAGCATCCTGTATCTTTGATAAGTCCTGAGCAGGGAGACTGCTGGACACCAGAAGACCAATATACTGTGTGCCAAAGGAGGGTCACCATGAGGGAAAAATCTCCCATGCTTTCACTGAAAGCAATATGGTCAAACAGGGCTGTGACCCATCCTGATGGCTGACACTGACAGAGGGGTGGAGAGGTTCTATGCATGGTTCCAAAATAATGCCTAAAGAGACAACTGACAGATAGCAAGAGGTTCATGTTGATTGACACAGGTCTCACTTTACTTAGTTCTAAACACCCAATAGAAAAGAATAATCAAAAGAGGTATAAAATAATTCCATAGTAATAAATCTTTATATAAAAAGGGGCTCCAGGCTGGGGATTTAGCTCAGTGGCTCCACCGCCTGCCTTGCAAGCACAAGGTCGTGAGTTTGATCCCCAGTACAAAAGCAAAATTTAGAAAAAAAGGGAGGGCTCCAGTCACTGACTCCTTTTGGAAGTTTCCAGCTCTACTAGTAGCTGACCATGGTTATGGGGTATTAGGAAAAATCTATGGTAAAATCTATTAGAGCTCAGCTAGAGTATTATATTTCTTAGCAAAATTTACTCTTCAAATTATCTCTTAGAGCTAAAACTAGAGAGAGTTGTGACAAAGTATGAGACTTCTAGATAACCTCTATCAATAAAATAATCTAAGACCAGCAAGTTCAATCACTATTTCAAAGTATGACTTTCTCCCCTATCTGCCCTTTCATTTTAGTGTGCTCATGCTTAGATTATGCATACTCTAATTTCTTAAAAGTTTTATTTACTCTTGCCTAGAGGCTACCAAACTCCAGTCATAGAAATAGAACCAATGACAAATGTGCTAGATTTATTTTACCAGGATTCACTGGATTGACCTTATAAACAGGTCATAACTGCTAAAATATACAATTTCTTTTTTGTTTTCCTCATTGAGTTTATTGGTACAATATAGGTATACATCACAATTACATTCTTTATTGGGATTTTGTACCTCTACATGACAGGTCTTGGTTCTCATTTTTCTCCTTTGTCCCTGCCTTCCCTTCACGCTATCACCATTTACAAACATTTTATTTCCATTTTCTCATTTTCTCCTATTTTTTTTCCTTTCCCTTATTACCTTCCCCCTACCCTTCCCACTTTCCGTACAATTTTAGCCCTTTTCTTCCTATTTCACATGGACAGTTATCTCATTAGGATCTTATGAACTATTATAGTTTATTCACACCAGAGAAACTATTTGGTATTTATTTACACATGTGTGACTTATTTATTTCACTTAGGAGTATATCCTCAATATGTATCCATTTTCCTATGCATGAATCTAATTTCTCATTCTTTATGGCTGAGTAGTACTCCATTTTATAGAAAAACCACATCTTCTTTATAGAGTTTCGAACTGATGGGCAAATGGGCTGTTTCCAAGTTTTAGCTATTACAAACTGTGCTGCTGTAAACATTGGTGCACATATATCATTGTGATATGATTCTTTTAATTCTTTTGGAAAGATACCCAGCAGAGGATGGCTGGGTCAAATGGAACCTCTAGTCCCAGCTCTTTGAGGTATCTCCATATTGATTTTCATAGTGGTTTTACCAGGCTGCACTCCCACCAACAATGGAGAAGGGTTCTTTTCTCCCCACAGCCCTGCCAACATTTGTTATTGTGTGATTTCTTGATAGCAGCCATTCTTTGTGGGGTGAGGTGGAATCTCAGTGTTGTTTTCATCTGCATCTCTCGAATGATCAGTGGTGTGGAACATTTTTTCATATATTTATTTGCTGCTTTTACTTCTTTGTCTGAGAAATGTCTGTTCATTTCAGATGCCCATTTTTGAAATGGGTGCTTATATTTTGGGGGGCTGATTGTTTTGAGTTCTTTATAAATTCTAGATAGTAGTCCTTTGTCTGAGGAGCAGCTGGTAAAAATTTTTTCCCTCATTGTAGGTTGTCTCTTAGTTCTGTTGATGGTTTCTTTTGTGGTGCAAAAGCCTTTTAATAAGATGAGATCCCAGTTGTTGATTCTTTCTGCTAGTTTCCGTACTACTGAGAATTTGTTCATAAAGTCTTTTCCTATGCCAGTGTCTTCAAGAGTTCTACCTACCTTCCAGCAAGTTTAGTGCTTCTGTTTTAACATTTAGATCTTTAATCCACTTGGATTTTAATTTAGTGCATGGTGAAAGATAGGGGTCTAGTTTTAATTTTTGGCAGCTTGAGATCCATTTTTTTTCATTTATTAAAGAGGCTATCTTTCCTCCAGTGGGGATGATCAGCTCCTTTGTCAAAGATGATGTAGCTGAGTACATCTGGAGTAGTTTTTGTGTCTTCCAATCTGTTCCACTGATCCTCAGATCTTAAACTATATGACTTCTACATTGGATTCTGAAGTCCCCTGGACCTTCTCCTTATCCTTGTTTTGGGCTATATTCATAGCAATCCTGCTGACCTTATAACTTGGCCCATGCATTCTTTTTTTTAATTGAGATTATTGGTACATTTTAGGGGTACAGTACAGTTACATTCATTGTTGGGATCTTGTACCTTTACATGACAGTTCTTATCTCATTTTT